>NC_088351.1:19137500-19437500 GCF_036884655.1 Musa acuminata AAA Group | reverse complement strand
CCTGGCTTGGGCGGTTGCACCTCCCACAGTAATCAGGGTCCGAATGGGTAGATCCATTCGGCCCAAATTGGGTCTTTCAGGGGCCCAATTGCCCCAAGATTAAGCTAATGGGATCACCTCCCATTTCCAACTTAATCATTGTGCTAACTATGATAAATTCTAAGACAATTTCTGCAGCTTGCTCCGGAGCGTCAATCGCTTCTTCTAGCGAGTTTCCGACGAACTTCCGTCGATCATCCGATGAACCCTCGGTGATTCTCCTGTGGACTTCCAGCAAACTCCTGGACTTGTGACGATACACTTGGCGAGTTCTGATGAGCTTCTTTGGCAAGCTTATGGACTTCTCGGATTCATTCCCGCAGAACCTCCGACGATTGTCCGAACTTCCGTCGAGCTCTTGAACTCCCAACGTGATCATTGTCATGACTCCGGCGCAACTCCTGCTGCATGTCTTACTTTCATTGTAGTTAATTATGCACACTTTTCTCATCATATAGGTAAGACAACAAATGACAATTGACTTCATCATCAAAATCCGAGATTCAACACGTAGGAGGTTCGCGGAGATCACCGAGAAGGCTCGGCTACTCGTTGAAGTCGTCACAAGATCGGGAGCCTACGGGGAGTCCATCAGAAGAAATCCGAGGGCATATCGGAAGTCCGCCGGAAGTTCGTCGGAAAGCTCGCCGGAACAAGACTCGACGTTCGCGGTTGAAAACTTGCTTGGGATGTTTTTAGTTATGTAGTTCACATGTAATTAGGATTAGGATTAAAAAATAATCCTATATCCTGGTTAGGGGCCAATTGGGCCCAAAATTAGACTTGGTTTGGGCTGAACTTAAAGCCCAACCAATGAACCGAAGGGTCTGGCGGTGGCACCGCAAGACTGGGCGGTGGCATCGCCCAGCACTGAGAGCCAGGCAGTGGCACCGCTAGTACACTGTCAGTGTCAGACACTGACAGGCGGTGGCACCTCCACTAACAGGCGGTGGCACTACCAACATCGGGTACCAAAGAGAATTCAAATTTTGGAGCCCAAATTTGAATCATCTTGAGGCCTATAAATACCCCTCAATTCTCTGCTGAGATAACAACTTTTTGAGAAGCAATAGATTGACAAAAAGGTCTTTGAAAAGTCTTAGCAAGTCTTGTTTTCAATTTGTTAGAGTGATCACCTCCTTCTTTCTTGCTAAAAATTTGTAAGAGTGTGAACCGCTTGTAAAAGGTTGTAAGAGGAGTATTTGTCTTTCCCCTTCAAGAGATTTGCTCATGGAAGGTGGGAGCCTCATCGAAGAGGGCCTCGCAAGTGGATGTAGGTCATTTGACTGAACTACTTTAAAATTGGCATGATCTCTGGTTTGCATTTTCTTATTCCTATTTATATTACTGCAAACCTTCTTACGTGCTTTATTTCCTCATTACCTTTGCTGCACACCTTTACGAACACGCATTCAAGTTAAGCTTTTTAAGTTCGGTTTTTATCGTACGAAAGATTTGTCGAAACCAATGTTTTAATCCGCTACACTAATTCACCCCCCCCTCTTAGTGCCGCTCCGATCCTAACACTCTTTTGAGAAGTCCTAATTTTTGCTTTCTTTGCAATGCGCAAGTTAGCAATTTTTGTTTTTTTCTTGAATTGTGCAAGCTAGCATCTTTTGTCATTGTCAAAAAGAAGGGAAGACCCTTTATATCAATTTTCAAATCATGACAAAGGTAAAGTATCAATCCTTTTTCAATATGTCATAATTGAGATAAACCTTGAATTCAAATCAAGACAATTTTAATCATGATTCACATCATTTGCAGTACGTCATATAAATTATAATAAAATCATGAGTATTGCATGCATCATTTCATATCAAAAATATTTCACATCATGATGGTATCAAATATTGAGAAATTAAGATAATGATTCATAATAAATATCATAAATTATAATAAAAAGGAAAATCATTTTTCATTTTCAACTCATTCATTTTGTCAAATCAACAAAGTCATTTTTCAAGTGATTCATTAAAAATAACATAAATAGATTCATTAATCTCTTTTTGAAAAATCGATAAAGTAGTGACTGAGAAGTTTTCAAAAAAAAAAATATTTTCTTCTTATTTCATACAAGCATGCCTTTGTCATTTATGTCAAATCAAAACATATATCAACGTTTAAAACGGAAAGGCCAAAAATCATTAAGATCAAAAACTATAACACATAATTCCAAAACATATGATTTCAAATCATCACTTCAAGTCCTCATGGATAAAAATCATCAAGTATGATACAAATATTTATTTTCAAAATATTCATTATGATAAGGCATACAAGCCATAAATATAAAGAAATTAATAAACATAAAGCATATTCATCAATCATGGTTTCATTGAGCATAAGGCATTTTCAAACAAAATCAAAAAACAATACGAAAATCATCAAGATATATATTATTGCTTCTAAAAACATACATAGGATTTATCTTAAGTATTAGATTTAAGTCTAACATTTTGTTCATTTATCATAAAATATGTAATTTTCATGATCATTTTCAAAATTACTAGAAAGATAAGCATGATCCTAAAACTTTTAACATTTTTATTACATCATTAAACCTGTAATTTTTAAGAAAAAATTATATATAATTTTTTAAACTAAATTAAAAATAACTCATGCTAAAGCATCATGTAATTTTGAAATAAGGCAAAGGAGTTTTAGTTACCTCGTCGTTGAAAGTTATTAAGGCGTAGTTTGCCACATCGCCTTTGTTGGTTTGTTTTTCATCTTCGGATGAACTCGATTCATTCCAAGCTGACTTGAGTGTTTCCTTCTTCTTTAGCAACTTCTTCTATTAAGTTTATTTTTATTTTTTAATTATAGTTTAATGAACTTTTTAAGTTTTACAGTTAGAGGTTCAAGTTCATCATCACTTAAGGTTTTGCTCAAGTGGTCTTCATGTGTTCTAAGTGCCAAATCCTTCATGTTCTTTGGAAGGTTATTCTCATATTCGTTTTATGCCACATTAGTCATTTCGTAGGTCACTAATGACCCGATAAATTCTTCAAGAGGGAAATAGTTCAAATTTTTTTATTCTTGAATAGCTGTTACTTTCAAATTCTAATTTTTAGAAAGTAATCATAAAACTTTACTTACAAGTTCAAGATTCAAAAAACTTTTACTAAGAGCTTTTAGACTATTGATAACATCCGTAAAATGGGTGTACATGTCTCTAATAGTCTCGCTTGGCTTCATTCAAAAAAGTTTCAATTCATGCATCAAAAGATTTATCTTCAAATCTTTTACTCTACTAGTACCTTTGTGTGTGATTTCAAGAGTGTACCAAATATCGAAAGTCATTACGCACATAGAAATTCGATTGAATTCATTTTTACCTAAGGCACAAAATAGAGCACTCAAAGCTCTAGCATTTAAGGAAAAAATCTTCTTCTCTAACTCATTCCAATTGTTCATTGGAAGAGAAGACATTTGAAATCTGTTTTCAATAACATTCCATAAATTTAAATCCATGGAAAGCAAGAAAACTCTCATTCGAGTTTTCCAATATGTGTAATCTGTCCCATTGAACATAGGAGGACGAATAAGAAAGTGACTCTCTTGAAAGCCGAAAAAAGTCATTTCTCTTGGGTGCTAAACTAGATGGGAAATAACAAGGCTCTGATACCAACTATTAGGACTGAGTCGACACTAAGAGGGGGGGGGGAGGGTGAATTAGTGCGGTGGTAAAAATGTCGGTTTCATAAAATCTTCGTACGATAAAACCAATTTTGTAAGATGCTAACTTGATAGCATATGAAAGAGTGTAGTGGATGTAAAGCAAGTAATGAGAAGGCAGTTTGCAGTTAAAGTAAATTGCTTAAGAGAAATGCAAATCATATTTTTATAGTGGTTCGGTCATCATGACCTACATCCACTCCACCGATTCCTCTTTCGTTGAGGTCACTAGCATTCACTATCGATATTCCTTCAATGGGCAAAGATCAACCACCCTTACAACTCGATTATCCTTTTAACAAGTTCAGGAGAGAACGTTTACAATCCCCCTTACTTCTCTCTCAAACTACACTAACACTTAGGGTTTTAAGAGGAGTTCACGCATAATTAAAATAAAGCTTTCTTTCCTTTTTTTGCTCACAGTTGTGTGTAGTTTAACTAGGGATGAGAGGGATATTTATAAGCCTTATATTTATTCAAACTTGGAGCCTAAAAATATCTTATCCCTGGTTTTCGGGGTCCTGGTGGTACCATGGCTTGTGTTGGGTGGTACCACCGCTTGCAGCACTAACACTAAGCGGTACCACCGCCTGTAGCACTTACACTGGGTGGTACCACCGCCTAGTCTGGTGGTATCACTACCTAGTCTGGCGGTACTATCGCTTAGAAGATTGTGTTTGGGCAGTACCACCGCCCAGACTAGCGGTACTACCTCCTGACATAGTCTTGGAGTTTGTGCCACGAAGGTGACACTTGTTGGGTCACTGTTTGAGCCTTCCACTTGATCCAAAACAGCCCAAACTTGGATCACTGAATGGGCCTTTCTCTTGGCCTAAAATAGCCCTATTTTGCGTCCAATTGGTCCCTAATTGAGTTGATTTAATTACATTCTAATTTGACTTAATTAGACTCTAAACTAACTCAATCTAGATATAATTGATTACAAGTGAATTCTATGTTATCCAACATGTCATTGGTTCTTTCGGTGCTTCGTCCAATCCTTCAGTGCATCATCCTCTTTTGTGGCCTTTGCCCAATCAATATGTTGACCTCTACAACTCCGATCTCCTTGGCGCAATGCCCACTATTCTAGGCCCAATGCCCAAATTCTTGGCTGGAAGCCTTCTGCCGACACATATACTGTTCCTTTGTCACGATGTACAATATTTTGACACGTTCACTCCGGCCCAATGTCCGATACCTCCTGTTTTAATCAATTTGTCACTCCTGATCGACGTTAGCCCTACGTCACTCAAACGTATATTAGAACAACACTACAATTGGTTTCATCATCAAAATATGAGATTCAACAATTAAGTCACACTAGCATGAAACTAATCTCTCAAATCTCATCCAAAGAACTTATAAGAGGTATTCCTAACATTAAGTTTGTTAAAGATAATGTGTGCGATGTATGTCAACTAGAAAAAGAAATAAAAGGTAGTTTCAAACCAAAGAATCAAATAAGCACCTTTAGACCATTGTAATTGATCCATATTGATTTGTTTGGACCAATTGATACATTAAGCCTAGGAGGTAGCAAATACACATTTGTACTTATGGACGATTATAGTAGATACACTTGGACATACTTCTTGGCACATAAAAGTGATTGCTTTAGGTATTTTTTTAAGTTTTTTAAACTTGTTCAAAATAAAAAAGGCTTTATGATTGCATCAATTCAGAGTGATCATGGTGGTGAATTTTAAAACCGTGATTTCCAAAATTTTTATGAATTTAATAGATACAACCACAATTTCTCTACTCCAAGAAATCCTCAACAAAATAGAGTAGTAGAAAGAACAAATAGAAATTTACAAGAAATGACAAGAACCATATTGAACGAACATAGCCTACCCAAATATTTTTGGGCCGAAGCCATTAATACAGAATGCTATGTCATGAATAGGATTCTAGTAAGAAGACATTTACTTTCCAAAACTCCCTATGAATTGTGGAATGACAAAAATCCCAATGTTTCATACTTTAAAGCTTTTAATTGTAAATGTTTTATCTTGAATGAAAAAGATACCTTAGGAAAGTTTGATGCAAAATCCAATTAAGGTATTTTTCTTTATTATTCTTCTATTTCAAAAGCCTTTCGTGTCTTTAATAAAAGAACCTTGTTATTAGAAGAGTCTATTCATGTTGTCTTTAATGAAGTTTTCAAATTTAAGAAAAATGATTTTGATGATGATCTTAATTTTGATGCTTTGAATTTGAATGAAATCTTTCCTCCAACTAGCAACTTGAATGCATTTCTTCCGAAACATCCTTACCTAAGGAATGGAAGTATGTAGATACTCATCCTAAAGAGCTAATTATATGAGACATATCAAAGGGTATTCAAACTCATTCTTCTCTTAAAAATTTTAATGCCAACATTGCTTTTCTTTCTCAAATTGAACATAAATGCATCGACGAGGCCTTGAAAGATGATTTATAGGTTATCGTAATACAAGAAGTGTTGAACCAATTTGAGAGAAATGAGGCATGGGAGCTTGTTCTAAGACCTAGTGACCATTGAGTTATTAGTACTAAATGGGTCTTTAGAAATAAGCAAGATGAATTTGGTTTCGTGGTCAGAAACAAGGCTAGATTAGTGGCCAAAGGTTTCAACCAAGAAAATGGTATCGATTATGAAGAAACCTTCATTCTTGTGGTAAGATTAGAAGCCATAAGGATGCTCCTTGCCAATGCTAGTTGTAATAACTTTAAGTTATTTCAAATGGATGTCAAAAGCACTTTTCTTAATGGCCTTATTTCCGAAGAAGGTTATGTTGAACAACCTCCCGGATTTGAAAATGATAATTTTCTTAATTATGTGTTTAAATTGACTAAAGCTCTTTGTGGATTAAAACAAGCCCCAAGGGCTTTGTTTGAGAGACTTAGCTCCTTTCTTATCCAAAATAATTTCTCTAAAGGCAAGGTCGATACTACATTGTTTATTAAAAATTTTGAAAATAATTTTCTTGTTGTTCAAATTTATGTTGATGATATTATTTTTGGTTCTACAAATGAATCCTTATGCAAATCGTTTGCCAAGATTATGAGCCAAGAGTTTGAAATGAGTTTAATGGGTAAACTAACTTTCTTTTTAGACGTACAAATCCAACAACTTTGTGATGATATTTTTTTTAGTCAAACAAAATATGTATTAGACATGCTTAAACGGTTTAATATGGATTGTTCAAAGGCTATCAATACTCCTATGATAGCTTAAGAAGAAAGGAAGAAAGCTTTTGCGCATCCAAAGTAAAAATGTGAGGTTATCCAAAAGTAGTATTGTTCAAAGACTATCAAAGGTTATCAATACTCCTATGACAAAGGAAGAAAGAAACTTGCACATCTTAAGAAGAACCAAAAAGCTTTTGTGCATCTAAAGTAAAAATGTTAGCTTATCCAAAAGTAGTAATCATGCAAAGTTTTTGCTTAACTTCTCATTTTTGCTAACTTGGATAAATTGGTGTTGAACTTGAATAATTTTTTTTAAAACATTTGCCTTATTGAATGATTTCCTTTTTGTTGACGATAAAGGTGGAAAAATGTGGAAAATTGATGACAACATGAAAAATGAATCGTATCGTAAATGCTTGAATGTATTGTGAATGCTTAAAATATGACTAGTTTTGTCAAAAATATAAAAATATCAAAATATATGATTGATTTCTATTGTCATGTGGCATGGATACCTGAAATTGTTATTCTTAAAATCATGCTCGACTATCATTATGATAAGTTATCATGAGCTTAACTTGCTATTTACAATTGATATCATGCCTCGGAATGATGAATTTTCATCTTTTATCGAGAATTGTTATCTTGCTAAATTTAATATTTAAAAATTCATATAATACTTGAAAATGATGATTGTCTATCATCTTTAGACATAAAAATGGATGTCATGCCTTGGGATCGTTTTTATTGATAAATACGTGATATCGTATTTTGAATTGGTAAATCATGATATGTATCATGATATACATGTTGATAAGTTTAAATGAATATAACTTATCGGCTAGATATTTGAATTAAAGTTATGAATTCAAGTTTGTCTTTTCTCAAGTATAGCATATTGATAGGGGGAGTTAAAGTTAACTCTGTCATCAATTGATTATTATTATAAAAATAGGGGGAGATTATTGAATCTCATATTTTGATGATGAAATCAATTAGTAAATTATTGATTTAATCCATATGTTAAGATAAGTGTTGCAGGATTAACAATGATAGCAATAAAGGCATAAAGCAGATGTTGGGCCAGAGTCAAAGATCGGATGATTTGTCGAAGATTTGGACAATGTGCTAGGAGTTTGTAGGAAGCTTACCGAGAGTTCATCGGATGCTCGCCGAGAGTTCGTCGGGAGTTCGCTGAGAGTTTGCTAGAAGTTTGTTGGAAGTTCACCAAGAGTTCATCAGGAGTTCGTTGAGAGTTCGTCTGAAGTTTGTCGGATGTTCATTGGAAGTTTGCCGAGAAGTTCGCTAGAAGTTCATCGAGAGGATAATTGATATACCACACAAAGATGACTTAGTCAAATGTCTTAATTATTGTAGTTAGACTATATGTTGAGTTAGGATTGGGAGGTAATCCCAATAACTCAATTAGGGGTCAATTGGGCCCTTAACAGGGCTAAATTGGGCCGGTTGAACAGCCCATTCAGCACCTGAAGTCACGGCCGACGATGGCACCGCTTGGGACTCAATCTCCCAAGTGGTCTGGAAGGTGGTACTGCCTAAACTGGGCGGTGGTACCACTGGCAGTTAATGTTGCCAAGCGGTGGTACCGCTAGAGCTCGATCTACGAGCTCTGTCAAGTGGTGGTATCGCCCAGACTGAGTGGTGGTATCGCCTAGTATTAGTCTGCAGGTGGTGGTACTGTCCAATAATGATAGTGGTACTGCTAGTACCTCAGAAATCCAGGATAAGACACTTTTTGGCTCCAATTTTGAAGCTATTAAGGCCTATAAATACCCCACCCTTTTATGTATGAAAGAGTATGAAAGTGTAAACAATATCTTATAGTCTTAGGGTATTAAAAGTGTTGTAAAAGTGCTAAGAGTCCTCCTCCATTTCTAACTCTTGTGATCATTCAAGAGAGGTGTGAGGCTTGTAAGGGTTGTCTCCTAAGCTCGTGAAAAGGAGAAAGTGCTATAAAGAGGGTGGGTTGGTCTTCGCCCATTAAAGGAAGACCATTAGTGGACGCCGGTGACCTCGACGAAGGAGGAATCAGAAGTGGATGTAGGTCACAATGACTGAAACACTATAAATTCCGATGTGCTCATTTCCATTCTGCTTTTTATTACTGCTATTACTTTCTAAGTTAATTGCTACTTCATTTACTCTATAGTCAAGCACTTTCCGAGATTGGTTTTCAACGAACGAATATCTTACAAAATGATGATTTTGTCACTGCACTAATTTGCCTCCCCCCCTCTTAGTGTCGCTCTTGATCCTAACACCTAGTTCATGGATGAAGGAGATCTCATGTTCTCTTCTCTAGCACTGATCCACATGGCGGATAAAGCGGTGACTCAAATTCTCACGTGACATATTCTTTCCTTGTTTTTGTGCACCACCACCAACGTAGCTAGGGTTCAGTCCTTTTTGTTGCCCTATTGCACCAAAGAGGGGGCAGTCATTTGAGAAAGAAATAAGGGGAGAAGTTAGGGAGGTGGCGGCTAATGGGTCTAACCTTAATGGATCATGCCATATTGGATACTAGATCTCCATCCAATTACCATAGCATATCGGATACTGGATCTCCATCAAATTATCCATAACTTATTGAAAATTAGATCTCTATCAAATTATCCATTTTAAGCTCTTATTGGGTCTCACCCAATAGATCCAATTAAACAAGGGCTTATTGGATATCACATATTCAATCCTCTATTTATCGTGTCATCTACTATATGTATGTGACCCTTTATGCTCAATAATGAGCTAGCCATGAGTTGTACCTGTCAGAACTCCTTCTGACATAATGAATCATTATCTCATAATAATTCATTCAACTCATCAACTATGGACGTACTAGGCCACTATGCCATAGTCCTCAAATAGTATAAGGGACCCTAATTTATTAGACCTATCTGCCCTTAGTTATCGTATATCTATAGTCCCCTATTAAATTAGACCTATTTGCCCTTAGTTATCATATATCTATAGTTTCCTACCAATCTAATATCCGAAAGACTATATATCGGGTATAGTGCTTTTAAATCCACATGGAATATACTCTAGTCTCGAGTCTCTAATTAGATTCTCTTGGAGAACTCATTCTCTCTTAATATGAATTTCTTTGGCTAGGGATTTGCTTGAGTGAGAACTATTAGGACCAAAATCGACACTAAGGGGAGGGGTGGGGGGGTGGGGTGTTTGAACTAGTGCTTTCGATAAAAATGACGTTGATTCAAAGATTCGTTTGATAAAGCTTGTATCCGAAAAAGTGTTTAAACTTGAAAATATTCATAAGTGATTGCAAGCAGTGAGCAAGTAAATCAACGAGTGATGAGAATGAAAATCATGAAAGAAATGACACAGAAATAAAGCACACCAGATTTATAGTGGTTCGGTCATCGTAACCTACATCCACTCCCGATTCCTCTTCACTCGAGGTTATCGGCTTCCACTATCGATCTTTTTTTAATAGGCAAAAATCAACTACCCTTTTACACCCCTTTTTCTCGTTTTCATAGGTTTAGGAGATAACCTTTATAACTACTCACCCCTCTCTTAAACGCCACCTAACACTTAGAGCTTGAGAGGAGTTCTCATAATATTACAATAGTATTTTCTTTCTTTTTTGCTCTCAATTCTTATGTAAACCGAGCGGGGATGAGTGTGGTTTTTATAGGCCCCAAATGGCTTCAAAAAGTGGAGCCAAAATTCAAATCCTCAAGATTTTGAGGTACTGGCGGTACCATCGCTAGTACTAGGTGGTACCATCGCTAGTCAGTTCTAACACTAGGCTATACTACCGCTTGACATACTGACACTAGGCGGTGCCACCGCCTGACACAATTTGAGATATTTTTTTTATGGGCAATACCACTACCCAGTCTAGCAGTACCATTGCCTAACATAGTTTGGGAGACTGTGTTTGGGCGTTACCACTGCCAAACCTTGTTATAGGACACTAAATGAGCCAAACAACAAGCCTAATTTAGTTTTGATCCCGGCTCAATTGGTCCTTAATTGAGTTGGCATTGTTTCACCTCAATACCAACTTAATTAGACCAAAACTAACTCGATCTAGACAAATTATTACAAAGCACGAATCATATATTGTCTAGCATATTATTAGGTCTTCATTTGATCTTTTGGCACATCGTCCTCTCTTCGGCATATTTGTAAATAAAGATTTATTTATAAATCAGAGGACCAATATGTATTTGAAAATTATTAGGTCTTCTGGCGCTTCATCTGATCTTTTGGCACATCGTCCTCTCCTCGCTTCATCTTTTGGCACATCGTCCTCATTTTTGAAAATTATTAATAAAGATTTATTTATAAATCAGAGGACCAATATGTAAATATAAAAATTTCAAGGACTAAACAGGTAAGTTAAAAAAAAAGGAAAAACCAAAAATTTCGGTTTTATCCCATCGCCTCCCATGCTCTCTACTTCTTGAGAAACAGAGAGAGGAGCGGTAGGGCGTGGGGAGAAGAAGAAGAGAAGTAGAGGGAGAAGAGAAGAAAAGAAGAAGAAGAGGGAAAAGAAGAGAGCAAAAAGAGGGAGAAGAGAAGAAAAGAAGAAGAAGAAGAGAGGGAAGAGGGAGAGGAAAGAAAGATAGCTGCAGCAGCTAGGGCTGTAGCACCTCTGTTTCGTGTAGGAGGAAACAGTGGAGTTCATGTGTGGGGCGTCGGGGAGGAGAAGGGAAGAAGAGGAGAAGAAGAGAAGTAGAAGAAGAAGAAGAAGAAAAGAGGAGGTGGCTGCGGCAAGGGCTGCAGCGAGGAGCCGTGGGGTGTTGGGGAGGAGAAAGGAAGAAGAGGAGAAGAAGAAAAGAAGAAGAAGAGGGAAAAGAAGAGAGGAGGAAGAAGAGGGAGAAGAGAAGAATAGAAGAAGAAGAAAAAGAGAGGGAAGTGGTAGAGGAGCGAGAGGTGGCAGCAGCTAGGGCTGCAGCACCTCTGTTTCCTGCAGGCGGAAACAGAGGAGAGGAGGTGTGGGGCGTTGGGGAGGAGAAGAAGAAGAAGAGGAGAAAGAAGAAGAGAAAAAGAAAAAAAAAAGAAGGATGGCTGCGGCATGGGCTGCAGTGAGAAGGTGTGGGGTGTCGGGTAGGAGAAGGGAAGAAGAGGAGAAGAAGAAGGAGAAGAAGAAGAAGAGGAAGAGAAGAAGTAGAAGCGGGTGAAGTGGCGGCACCTCTGTTTTTTGCAGGAGGAAACAGAGGAGAGGAGGTGCTATGCATCGGGGAGAAGAAGGGGAGGAAGGAGAAGAAGAGAAGAAGAAGAAAGGTAGGAGAAGGAAGAGGAGAAGGGAAAGAAGTAGCAGCGGCTGCGGCTGTGGCAGCTACAACTATGGCAGGGATAGAGGGAGAGGAAGGAAGAAGGGAAGGAGAGGAAGAAGAGAAGGGGAAGAAGGGGCTGCGGCTGTGGCGATGACAGTTGTAGTTGGAGGAGAAGGAGAGGAAGATGAGCAAGGGAGGAAGAAGAGGCTGCGGCCGTGGCTGAGGCTGCGACTGCAGTAGTGCAACTAGGAAAGAAGAGAAGGAAAGGAAGAAGAAGAGAAAGGGAAAGGGAAGAAGAGAGGAAGAGGAGAAGGGGAGGCAGCTGCGGCAGTGGTAGCTGCAGTTGGAAGAGAAGGAGAGGAAACAGAGGAGGGGAGGAAGAAGAGGCTGCGGCTGTGGTGGCTGTGGCTGCGACGTTGGCTGCGGTAGCGGTGGTGGCTGCAGCAGTTGCTTTTGGGAAATAGAAAGAAAGGAAAGGGAAAAAAAAAGGGGTTGTGGCTATGATTGCGGTTGCGGTGGTGACGGTTGTGTCTGCGGAAGTTTTGTTTGGGAAAGAAAAAGTAGGAACGAGAGAAGGGAGGAAGGAAGTAGTGCAAGGGAAGGGGTTGCGGTTGTGACAGCAGCTGCAGTCATACTTACGACTGTGGTAGTGGCAGTGGCGATGGCTACGATAGCTGTGTTTGAAAAAGAAATCAAAGAAATGAGAGTAAGAGATACCATGTGACTATACCTCTATGTTCTGCATGAGCTACAGTTGTGGAGGAAAAAGAGAAGACATATGTAGAACATAGGGAGAGGACATGGAGGAAAAGTAGAAGGATTTGGGCTGACACCTTCTTTGGATCTTCGGATCAAAATCTTTGAAAGGCAAGTGTTCCGATCCTTCCTATTGCAAGCTTTCTAATCTTTCCTATTTCAAGTGTCGTGATCTTTCCTTACTACAATTTTATCTCTATATTTGCTTTAAATATGAGGAACTTTGAATTGTTCTAGCCTTGCATTTGATATATCTCCTATTTAGACGTAACAATTTGAATCTATGCAACTTCTGAGATTCTGACCTTTTGATACCGAGCTACCTATAACCTTTTGATCCTAGTTGGAAACTCCGATTTGTTCAAAACTGATATAATTGGAAACTAGACTCGTAGATCTTTCTTTTAATATATGGATTGAAAATTTTGGAGTCCAAACACCTGCCTAGTTATCTGTTGAATCTGACCTTATGAATTCTACCAAACAGAGATTTTGTTCTGCGACCCTTGTTTACCAAATTATTTGTAACTCTCTCTGTTGGATAGTTCAATTCATATGAAGCTTGTTTTATCTGAAAGTAGATTGAAATATCTTTCCAATGATATATTTCTGAGTAAATTGGAGCATGATTGATAGTTTGAATCATTTGTTTAATATGCCTCTTGAATTTTGCCAGAAATCGAGCTTTGGTCGATTTCGCATATTATGGTTTCATTCCTTTGGAAATTGATATCCTTTAGCTTTCTTATTCAATTGAGCTTTATATTACTGCTTTGAATTCTTGTATGCTCTTGTCTTTAAAATTATTTGCATTCTTGAAAACTATTGTGTAACATTTATGCTATATCATATTGACTCACATAGGCACATGTATATCCCATTGTTCCACATTTGCTTTCGATATGTGCCTATTCCAGTTTCATTCCTTTGGACATTGAATTCATCTAACCTTCTTATTTGAATTGAGTTATATGTGATTGCTTGGAATCCTTAAATGCTCTTGCTTTCATTTCCTTTCAAATCTGAATACAATTGTGAAAGATTATTGCTTACTTCGTATTGACTCATAAAGGCACATGTACGTTTTGTTGTTCCGCGTGTGCTTCCGATATGTGCTAGTTATTGTTTATACTATCCTTTTGTACTCTGGTGTTTGTGGGATGTTGTGAACCTTTACCAGAAATGGTGAAGGGAGTTATGCATAGAGCCTGTGATGCTCTGTCGGCCCTTATGACTTCAATCAGACGTGGGTGGATGGAGCTCCGAGATGTGGGAGACTTATGTTTGGTGGTCATTCAGAAATAGATGTACCATATTTTGTTATGGTCCCACTTCACCTTTTGTATGTTTGATATGATATCCAGAGCTTTGGTTATGTGTTTCTATACATGCTTTGGATAAGAATGATATGAATACAATGTCAAATTCGACATTTGAGCTTCTATTTCATATTTATTCTTTGATATACTCCGAAATGATTCATATGTCATTGATATACTTTGAAATGTTTCACATACCATTGATATGTTCCGAAATGTTTCATTTGTTATTGATATGCTCCGAAACATTTCATACCCTATTGATATGCTCCGAAATGTTTCATATGTCATTGTTACACTTTGAAATGTTCCATATGTCATTGATATGCTCCGGAACATTTCATACGCCATTGATATGCTCCGAAATGTTTCATTTACTACTATCCCAATTTATTGTTCACAATACCCTTCTGTACTCTAGTGTTTGTGGGATTATTTGGACCTTTGTCAGAAATGGTAAAGGGTATGTGCTTAGAGCCTGCGATGCTCTAGATTATGTTTGGTAGTCATTCAGAAATGGATGGACCATATTATGTTTGGAATCCCACTTCACCTTCTATTTGTTTCATTTGTTATTGTTACGCTTCGAAATGTTCCATATGTCATTGATATGCTCCGGAACATTTCATACTTTATTGATATGCTCCAATTACTCTGTGCTCCATTTGCTATTAATTGATATGTTCTGAATTGTCCTATTTGCCATTGATATGCTCCGGAACATCTTGTACGCTATTGATATGCTCCAATTACTCTATGCTCCATTTGCTATGAACTGATATGTTCTGAAATGTCCTATTTGCCATTGATATACTCCGGAACATCTCGTATGCTATTGATATGCTCCAATTACTCTATGCTCAATTTGTTATGAACCAAATATGTTATGAATGAAATGACATTTGCGATTCTGTATCTAATGAGATGATATCCTTGAATCTCTTGGATTCTGTCTTGCATTGTGATATCTTGTTTGTTTGAAACTGTTCCTTCTCGTGCTAGATATCCTTTGTCACTTGCTGAGCTATTTTTAGCTTACTTTATTGTTATATAAATCTTTCAGGTCAGCTTGCCACTCTTTGAGATATTTGAATTGGGCTAAGGTAGTGGAGAGCTATTCAGAATTATGGGCAAGTTTTGTTGGTTATTATGTTATTGTTGTATAAGCATATTTTGTATGTAATGAAATGTTGTCGATGAACCGAAATGGATATACCTTGTAAAAGTATTAGACGATCTATCTTATTTGAAATTTCGGAATGTTAAGTCTAGTTTACGATGATATGAACTTGTGGTAAATAGTTGGAGTTCTGATTATATAAATTACTTAGCTTGTGGATTTATAAATGTTGTTCATGTTTGTTAAGTTGGCTTGGGTTGCCATAAATGTGAATTATCGAGTGATATGATATATGATTATAAACTGCACATGTTTTATAGATGTGAATTTGATAGAATGTTTTTCAGTATCCTCAAATGCTAGTTTGGATCCTGGATTGGTTTGTGACGAAAAATTTTAATATTATCGATATTTTTGAGGGGCGTGACAATATTGCTTAATCGGCATGTTGACTCCCGCAACTTTCGATCTCCTTGGCGTAATGTCCGATCCTTCAGCCCGATGGTTGAACTCATGACACAAAATCCATCTACCAATTGTCGACTGATCCTCCGGCTCGAAATCTAATCTTTTGACATTTTTCACTTCGGCCTAACATTGATTTTTCCTGCTTTAATCAAATTGTCTCTCTATGATCAAAACTAGTCCTGTATCACTCGAAATGCATATTAGATCACAAACTTATCAATTGATTTTATCATCAAAATTTGAGATTCAACAATCTCTCCCTTTTTTATGATGAAAACCAATTAATGATGGAGTTTAAACTAAACTCCCCCTATCAATATGTCATATTGATAGAAACTTTGAATTCAGAAAATCGTGACTATTTCATTATTGTATGCTTCATTATCATACGTTGAAGTATTGCATGTATAATACCTAATCATCATGTATATTTTTAAAATATAAAACATCATTACATAAATGATTCCAAGTCATCATGGTATCAAAATATCAAAGTACATTACATCCTACCATGTATGATCATCATCATACCTTCTCTCCCTTTGTCATCAACAAAAAGGAAAAGTGCAACTAGCAAGTTTTTGAGATATAATTTCAAATCCTTTTATTATAAACATAATTTCAAGTTTTTGAAACATCATTGTATATATCATCATGCAAGCTAGCAAGTTTTTCAGATATAAAAGTTAGCAAAATTTTTGCATCTTTTGAGATGTGCAAGATAGCATGTTTTTGTATCTTCTTGAAATGTGCAAGTTGGCAAACTTTACTTCTCTTTTGAGATGAGCAAGCTAGCAATTTTAGCAAGTTTTATATCATGTAAGCTAGCAAATTTTACATCATTTTCAAATATGCAAGTTAGCAAATTTCACATCGTTTTAGAACATGCAAGCTAGCAAGTTTTCTTTTCTTTGAAATATGCAAGCTAGCAAGTTTTTCCTTGAAAAGTGTAAGCTAGCAATACTTTCTCCACCTTTGTTATTGTCAAAAAGAAGAATACAATATTGTAGTTCATTTCCCTTTACATCAATTATCAAATCATCACTTGAAGAATATCAAGAAAAAATAATTTGGTGATGAAATATATACACTTCATGAATACAAGGGAATACTAAAATAACTTTTAAGATGTGATTCAAATATCAAAAAAGTCAAGAGAAAAATTATGATTCATTTGGATAAGTCAAATAGTGAAAAGAAGAATCATAGAAAAGAAAATCTCAAGTTATACTTTTGAGAAATCAAGATCAAGATTTGGATTAATAACTCATTTAAATTCAAATCATCAAATCATCAAAATCACTTTCAAGAGATTCAAAATGACATAAATAGATTTATCAATCTCTTGAGATGTTAGTGATTTTCTTTCTCCCCTTTGTCATTGTAAACAAGAAAGAAGAAGAAGGAAATTATATAATGGTGCAATTCATTTCCCTTTACATCAATGCTCTACTCATAACTTAAGGTTTACAACCATATATACAAAGGAATTATTCATAATGAAAATCATGCCATGAAAGATAATATCAAAAATCATGTGAATATCAAAATACATGATTCATTTTAATAAATATCCTCTTAAATAATTTAAAAAATATATTAGGAGACCAAATAGTAAGGAAAATCTTAAGTCATGAATTCCAAAAATGATATTCTCTTTAGTAAATAGTGAATAGAATAATAAGAGGTCAAATAAGAGATCTTGATTTACATAGGATATTCTTCTCATGACACCAAGAGTGTATGATCCTCTAGTGACACTCAATTGCCCTCGTAAGATAGGATACCTCTCTCGATTACTGGCTATGCTAGATCTGAAACTTCCAAACCTGTCAGTTCGATATCAAAGAGCGAAGTACTCATATAGGGCATCATTGGTGTCTTTGTTGAATCTCGGATTTTGATGATAAAGTCAATTGTAAGTTGTTTGATCTAATGTATATGTTGAGAAAATTGTGAGGATTAACTACGATGGCAATAAGATATAAAGAGGATGTTGTGCCACGGTCAAGATCGAGATCTCATTGGGAGTTCGAGAGTTCGCCGGAAGTCCGGACGTTTATCGGAAATTCTACGGGAACTAACCAAGAAGTCGAGGAGCTTACCATAGAAGCTCATCGGAACTCGCCATGAAGATCATCGTAAAGTCTGGGAGTTTGCCGGGATTCCGTAGAAGCATTGTTGAGAGTTCGTCGAATGTTCGCCGGAAGTATACCGGAAGCTTGCCGGAAGTGCAATTGATGCATCAGAACAAGAAGCACTATAAATTATATCTTAATTATCATAGTTAGAGTATAAATTAAGTTAGGATTGGGAGGTAATTCCACTAACTTAATTATGGGCCAACTAAGCCCTTAACAGGGCTGAATTGGGCCGAATTAAGCACCTAATTAAGCCCGTGAAAACATGGTCGGCGGTGGCACTACTTGGAAAGCAGTGCCCATGGATTCCTAGGCGGTGGTACTGCCCATATTGGGCGGTGGTACCACCCGTATTCGGCGATGGTACTGCTCAAGGTCATATCAGCGGTGGTAGTACCGCCTAGTAATGGCGATGGTACCGCCAGTACCTTTGATTCTAGGGATGTGACACTTTTTGGATCCAATTTTGAAGCCATTGGGCCCTATAAAAACTCCACCCTTTTCTGCATGAAAGGGCACAAAATTATTTGCTTATTCTTGAAGTCTTAAGTCTTAAAATGTTGTAAAAGTTAGAGTTGTCCTCCTTCATCTCTTAGCCTTGTAACCATCCAAGAAAGAGGAGTGAGACTTATAAGGGTTCATCTCCTAAACCCGGGAAAAGGAGAAAGTGCTATAAAGAGGTGTTCGGTCTTCACCTATTGAAGGAAGGCCTTTAGTGGATGCCAAAGACCTCGTCGGAGGAGGAATCTGAAAGTGGATGTAGGTCACATTGACCGAACCACTCTAAATCTAGTTTGCATTTCGTTTTGAGCAATCTTCTTTAATTGTAAATCATTTAATAGCAAAGTGCTTCTTCTCCTCATCTTGCTTCCACTACACTTACACACTATTACGCTTTAAAGTTACTATCTTTCCGAATCGATTTCCTTTGAACGTACGAAATATTTTCTGAAATTATAAAAGTTTTCCGCTACACTAATTCACCCCCCCTCTCAGTGCCGCTCTTGATCCTAACAATTGGTATCAGAGTAAGGTTCACTCTCATTTCGTTTTAAACCCAAGAGAGTGTTAGGATCGAAGTGGCACTAAGAGGGGGGGGGGTGAATTAGTGCAGCGGATTAAAACGTCGGTTTTGACAAAATCTTTCGTACGATAAAAAATCGAACTTGAAAAGCGTAATAACTTAGAAGCGTATGGAAGCGTAGTGACTAAATAAAGTAGTTTGCAGTATGTAAATGGCAAGAACAAAATGCAAACCAGAGAAGACGGTAGTTTATAGTGGTTTGGTCAATCGTGACCTACATCCACTCCTCTGATTCCTCTTCTGTCGAGGCCACCGACATACACTAATGATCTTCCTTTATCAGGCGAAGATCAACCTCCTTCTTACACCCCTCTTACAACCTCTTACAAGTGGTTCACCCTTTTACAAAGATTTCAATGAAAAGAAAGGAGGTGAACACTCAAGCTATTGAAAACAAGACTTTTCCTAAAGCTTTTCTCAACTTCTAGCTTCTTAAAAGGTTGTATTCTCTGCTGAGAAATGAGGGGTATTTATAGGCCTCAAGAGGATTCAAATCTGGGCTCCAAAATTTGAATTCTCTTTGGTTTCCGAGGCCGGCGGTGCCAACGCCTGTTAGTGTCTGACACTGACAATGGACTGGCGGTGCCACCGCCCAGCTCTCGGGTGCTGGGCGGTGCCACTACCCAGTCTAGGCGGTGCCACTGCCTAGGCCAATTCAGCTCACTGGTTGGGCTCCATACTTGGCCCAAACCAGTCCGAACTCGGGCCAATTGGCCCCTACTTGGGTTATAGGATTAACACCTAATCCTAACCCTAATTAACGTGCTAACTATGAATTTAAAGACATTTTCTAAGCTATTACAAAGTTCGTAAGTCAAGACTTCTTCCGGCGAGCTTTCGGCGAACTTCCTACGGTCTTCCGATAAACTCTCGAAAACCATTATGCGGACTCCCGGCAAGCTCCTAGACCTCACGATTTGATCTTGGCGAGTTCCAATGAGCTTCTTCGGCAAGCTTCAATCTTTCTCGGTGAGCTCCGCGAACTTCCAACGAACCTTCCGGCGAGCTTCCGAAAAACCCTTCGGCAAGCTCCCTACTCATTCTCGGCTAGTTCCGGCAGCATTCCCGATGAACCTTCGGACTTCCGTCGAACTCTCGAACTCCCAACGAATCCTTCGCGCTTGACTCTGCCACTTTGTTTCGCTTTATGTCTTCATTGTTATCGTAGTTAATCCTGCACACATAAACCAAAACTCAACTCCGATCTAGACAATTATTATAACGCAAATTGACATTCTGTTGCCCGACACGTCATTGGTTGGCGCTTCGTCCGATTGTTCGGTGCATCATCCTCTCTTGCAGCTTGTTGCCTAATCGGCGGTTGACCTCCGCAACCTCAATATCCTTGACACAATTTCGCTCTCCTTGGCATGATGCCCGACGTCCGAAGCATTCAACCATCCAATATCCTGACGTGATCTCTTCTAGCGCAACGTCAATTCCTCCTGCGTTAATTGTCTAATCCTGATCGAGTAGACCTGCATTACTCAAAATGCAGTTTAAATTATAAATATATATCAAGTGGTTTCATCATCAAAATACGAGATTTAACAATCTCCCCCTTTTTTATGATGACAACCACTTGATGACGGAGTTAACCTTAACTCCCGGAGTTTAAACAAACTCCCCCTATCAATATGCCATATTGATAGAACCTTAAATTCAAACAGAATTCAAGTCATTGCAATATTTATCATGAATACTTGCAACACATCATCATGAACATATGCATAAACTTATGCATCACATGTCATGTCATCAACATACTTCTCCCCCTTTGTCATCAACAAAAAGGAGAAGTACCACAATCAAGTGTTTGTTATATGGGTTTAACTTATTACATGAAAAACATAATATCAAGTTTTATCATCATGCAATCTAACTGTCACGCCCCCCCCGAATTTAATTCTCATTTAGGAGGTGTGAACCTAATTCAAGATTGATAAATTTAATTCAACAAACAATCCAGGATCCAATCACACATTTGAGGTCACTAAGAAAAACATTCAAGTCATTCACCTCTATAATCCACAATTCATAAAACTGTGCAGTTTATAATCATACATCATGCCACTAGATGATTCTTAAAATCCAAAAACAACTTAACTAAACCATAACTATATCATAAATCCATAAGCGCGGCAATTAATGCAATCACAAAACCAACATTTACTACATGTTTATATCAGTACACAGTTTAGACTTAACATTTCCAAAATCCTGACATAAGAGGTACTTATCAAATATTTACAAGATACATCAATCTAGATTTGTCATTGATATTTCATTACACCCAAAAAGAACTTATACAACATCAACCTATCAAGTACAAAATATTTGCCCCAAAATCTTCTAGTCTTCCACTGCCTCAAACCAATTTACACATTTTAGTGAGCGATAAGCTATCCTGAAAAATTTATATAGCAACGGGGTGAGCATATAAAGCTCAGCAAATGACTAACATATACATAGCAAAGAGGACAGTTTTCAAACAAATGAGGTATCAAAATATAAAGCAGAGATACAAGATGAAACAGTAGCATGTTTTGTTTGAATACAGAATTACAATATTATATCGTTCGAAGCATGTTTTATTTATACAATCGAGGAAAGGTAATTGGAGCATATCATTGGCATAAGGAGCATATCGATGACATATGGTAGCTTTCAAGGTATAACAAAGACTTATAAGATTTCAGAAATATATCAAAGAGCAAAACATGAATAGAAGCTCAAATGTCACATGACGATGCATTCACTTCATTCTTATCCAAAGCATGGATAGAAACATAGCCAAAGCTTTGGATATCATATCAAACACATAGAAGGTGAAGTGGGATCATAACATAATATGGTCCATCCATTTCTGAATGACCACTAAACATAAGTCTCCTACGTCTGGGAGCTCCATCCACCCACGTCTGAGTGAAGTCATAGGGGGCCGGCAGAGCATCGCGGGCTCTAAGCATAACTCCCTTTACCATTTCTGGCAAAGGTTCACATTTATCCCACAAACATCGGAGTACAAAGGGACAGTATGAATAATGAAATTAGCATATATTGGAAGCACATGCGGAACAACAAAATGTACATATGCCTTTCGAGTCAATACGATACAAACATAATCTTTCACAAATGTATTTAGATTTGAAAGGAAACAAAAGCAAGGGCATACAAGGATTTCAAGAAATCACATATAGCTCAATTGAAATAAGAAAGTTAGATAAATTCAATGTCCAAAGAAATGAAATTGGAAGAGGCACATATCGAAAGCAAAATGCGGAACAATGGGATGCATGTGCCGAATCATTACGATGCAAACATGAACTTTAGATGATAGCTGCGGATATACAAATAAATTAAGGATAAAAGTATACAGTAATTTAAGATAATAATGTAAAGCTTAACTAAAATAAGAGTTTTTGCCAAAATAGATTTCCAAAGGGAAGTAACAAGGAAAGCCGAAATCGACTAAAGCTCGATTCTGGCAGAATTTGATAGGAACATTGTATGAACTATTTGGATAACCAATTATGCTCCAATTTATAAAAAATAGGTGTCATTAGAAAGCATTGTCAATCTAGTTTTAGGAAAATTAAGTTTTACAAGATTTGGAATTTACAACAGGGAGTTACAGGAGTTACAGATAATTTCGTAGCGAAAGGTCTGAAAATATTAGCTCTGTTTTACTGAATCCATAGGGTCGATGAAAGCAGATGTTTCAGTTAGCAATTGTACTCCAAAAATTTCAAATCAGGTATATATAGAAAGAATTTTGAGTCTAGCTTCGAATAAAACATACATTGTATGAATCTGAGTTCACAACAGAAAGTTATAAGTAGTTAAGCAACAAGAGGTCAGAAATTTCAGTCCCTGTTTTGCAGAATCTGTAGGGTTAATTTAAACAGAAGTCTTAGTAGGCATTTAAACTCCAAATCATTCGATCTTTATATCAAAATAAAGATCTTCTTGTCTACTTTCAAATGGAACTGGTTTTGTCTAAATCAGAGTTTATTACAAAATGTTATGATCAAAACATTACATAGAGGTCAGATTACCGAAAAATTACAGATTCATAGCTTTATATCAAAACGAAAGAAGGTCTGGTTCTCAATTGAAATCTTTCAAATTTTGCAAAATAAAAATGGAAACAGAGATTAAGGTTACTGTTTAACCTTTCATCTAATTATTTGGGTTTTGGCTAATGCAAAAGTTGCAATGTGTCATGCATGCATGAAAGGGTCTATGTGTCATTTTTAGAGCAAAGATAAGTGGCACCAATCTTAGGTTAGTTAGTGACACATGTCCACTATATTTTGTTTTGTTTTTTTTTTTTTTTTTAACTTAAATCTGAATCTTTCATAAATTATATCAAAGTTCTAATATTTACTCTTAGGTCCCTAGCCATAAACCTTTAATATAATATCATTTAATATTAAATAATTATTAAATAATTCTTATTTTTACAAACATACCTTTTACTAAATTTTCAAAAATGGGAGATGTTACACTAACGATTAAAGATGTGTAAGTTTAACATGTTTGGTCTTCTTGAGATAGCTATTGATTGCTTCTCTTTAGACTACTAGCTAGCAGTTTTCACGATATGCAAGTTGCAAGCTAGCAAATTTTTGCTTCCTTTGCAATGTTTGAGCTAGTAATTTTGCTTCTGTAGCAAGTTAGCATATTTTGCATTTTGAGATAGCAACTATTTGCTTCTCTTTAGACTATAAGCTAGCAATTTTTACGATATGCAAGTTTTACTACATACAAGCTAGCAAAATATTACGAAAGCAAATACAAGATAGCTTTCTTGTGTAAGCTCATGATTCTTGCTTCCTATTGCAATGTGCAAGTTGCAAGTTTTGCTTCTTTTGCAATGTGCAAGTTTTCAAATTTTGCATCTTGAGCGAGCAATATTTCTCCCCCTTTGTCATTGTCAAAAAGAAAAGAAGAATACAGTTTTGTAGCTCTTTTTCCTTTTACAATGATTTTAAAATCATGACAAAGGATGAATAATCAAGTTATGAATGTCAAGACAATTTTTCATCATGAATATTTTATCATTGCATGCATCATTATCATAAGTTGACGTATTACATGCATAATATCATATCATCATTCATAATTACATTAATGTTTCAATATAGCAATTTCTTCTCAGAATGTGTAACTTAGCACTCATTGCTTCTCTTGATATTTGCGAGCTAGCTAGCAAAATTTGCTCCCCCTCTGTCATTATTAGATAGAAGGGAATAATAATACAATAGTGTAATTCATTTCCCTTTACTATAATCTTCAAATCATGATAAGGGTTAAGTGTCAATCTTATTTGTGCATCATTTTATTTTCAAATTAAAATATGCATATTTTCAAAAACTTTATATTTCATTCATACACGATATTGAATAAATCGATCGACATTATGAGGATATAATACATGATACTAAAATTTTTAACTATTTATCAATATTTTGATCATGGTACCAAACAATCATCATTTAGAGCATTCATGATACCAAACATTTAATCAACATTTATCATTTTAGCAACAACTCATAGCATTTTAAATCATGATTTACATCATATGCAATACATCACATCATAATTAGAAAGCACAAGTATTGCATGCATCATTGCAAATCATAAATGATTCATGATGGTATAAATTTTGTCAAATTATATCCTACCATGCATGATCAAAACTTCTCCCCATTTTATCATTGAAAACAAGAAAGAAGTAGGGAAGAGCATAAAAGTATAAAATATTTTAATCATTTCAAGGCATTTATATCATAGATATAAAGAAATCATATCATCAAAGATAAGACCATTTGAATACTAAAAGACATGATTCATTTTATCAAATATCTTCCTTTTATAAATAACAAAAATTGTAGGTGTACAAAGAAGATATTGTGATTAAAAAAGAATCTCAAGTAGTAAATCCAAGAAATCAAGATCATAATTTAAATACAAACTCATTCAAATTAAAATCGTCAAATTCATCAAAATCTCAACATTACTTTCAAGATATTCAAAATGGTATACATAGATTTATCATAATAATCACCAAGATCAATAAGATAGAGAAAAATAAATTTTCAAGGAAAAAATATTTTTCTCTTTTTAGTTGTTTCAATTCATATGATTTTATTTCATTTATGCCAAATAAAAACATGTATCAGTTTATAACCGAAAGTGTAAGATTTATTACAACAAAGATTAATAAGGCACTTCCATTATAGTAAAAATCAATAATCCATAAATCACAAGATTCATCATGCATAATTTTAAAATTTATTAAGCATGATCATTATGCATGACACTAAAACATGGTTTCAAAATGTTTAATATTTTCATTATACAATTTCATCATTATGCATCATCATATTTTCAAATTCGAACATGCACAATTTCAAAACTATATGTTTATTTTTCATGCATGATACAAATAACTCGATCATCAATATCAGCATATCATACATGATATTCAAGCATTCATGATAAATCATTTTGGCAACATGATCATAGCTATTCAAATGATAGTATCTAAATGTCAAAATTCATTACATCCTATCATGCATGATCATTAACTTCTTATTTGAATTTCATGCATTATTTTGTTTCATCACATAAGGAATATCAAGAAGAGTTATTGGGTGATGAGATAAATATTTCATGAGTACAAGGAATTGCATAAAAATCATATCATGAAAAGATAATAATAGTAGACACGTTTTGTTTTGAAAAATCTCCTCTTAAATAATCAAGGAAAAATTTTAGGAGATCATGATATAGATAAAATTCATTCAATCTTAGAATAAGATATTAATTCAAGCATATAAAATTTCTTAATTCATTATGAATCATAAAAAGAATTGTGGTTCTGAAATATCACGATTCATTTAGGAAAATTTTCTCTTTAGTGCACGATAAGAAGAAATATAGCAATGATACCAATCATAATTCATTTGGATAATAGATGCTAAAAAGGAACATTGAGGATACAAGATCTTGATTTTTATAGAGTAAATCTCAAGTTATAAATCTCGAAAAATCAAGATAAAGCTCATTCAAATTCCAATCATCAAATCAAAATCATTTTCAAGATATTCATAAAAAGATGATAAAATAGATTCATCAAACCAAGAATTTTCAAGAAAAATACTTTTATCTATTTAGTTGTTTCATAAAAGTATGCCTTTGTCCTTTTTGTGCCAAAAAATATATATATATCATCAATCATTTAGGATCGAAAAATAAATTTCTTTATAACAACCATCAACATCATTATGTATAACTTTTAAAATCTCATGCATAAAATGGTATTAAAACATTTAATATTTTCATTCCATCATTTTGCATTTTTATTGAACATAATTTTGAATGATTCTTATAGATAACTAAAACATTTTTAGTTTTAATTTATATGATTGACTTTATCTTAGCATGCTCAAATTTTGTTCATATGTCAAAACCATACATCATGTATGAAAACCAAAGACAAGGTTCATAAAAAAATCATCAAGCCTTCCTTTCAAAAGTCATGCATCGTCATTGAAAATCAATATAGAAATCATCAAAATACACATTCTTGCTTCTCAAGCACATACATAAGATTAATCTTACCAGGTGTATAAGCATTAGATTTATATCTAACATTTTATTGCATTAACATAACACATGTATTTTTCAAGAAAATTAATCCTAAACTAAATTAAAAATAACTCATGAAAGTATTATGTAATATTGAAATAAATTAGGGGGATTTCGATTACCTCATTGTTGAAAGTGGTTGAGGCGTAGTTTGCTACCTCGCCTTTCTTGATTTTCTCCTCGTCTTCGGAAGAGCTCAATTCATCCCAATTTTTATTCTTCTTGCGTTCAAAGCAAGTAGTTCCATTCTTTTTTCTTTTTAATTTTTGTTTCATTTGTAGTTTAAGTTCATCATCACTTGAGCTTATGCTCGAGTGGTCTTCATGTGTTCTATGTCCGAAATCCTTCCTGTCCTTTGGAAGGTTATTCTCGAGTTTCCTTTTTGTCACATTGTTCATTTCGTAGGTCATTAGAGACCCAATAAGTTCTTCGAGAGGGAATGTTTTAAGGTCCTTGGCCTCTTGAATGGCCGTAACTTTTGGATCCCAACATTTTGGAAGGGATCTTAAGATTTTAGTGACTAGTTCAAAATTAGAAAAACTTTTACCAAGAGCTTTGAGTTCATTGATGACATCCGTGAAACAGGTGTACATGTCTCTGATGGACTCACTTGGTTTCATCCAGAAAAGTTCATAAGAATATTGATTTTGGACTCTTTCACTCGGCTAGTGCCTTCATGAGTGACCTCTAGAGTTCTCCAAATATCAAAAGCCGAGTCACACATCGAAACGCGATTAAATTCATTTTTGTCAAGTGCACAATATAAGGCATTCATAGCCTTTGTATTTAGAGAAAACATCTTCTTCTCCAAATCATTCCAATGGTTCATTGGGAGAGAAGACATTTCAAATCCATTTTCGACTATGTGCCATAAACTCAAATCCAAAGAAAGTAAGAAAACTCTCATTTGAGTTTTCCAACAAGTTTAGTCCGTCCCATTGAAAAAGGGAGGACGAATGAGAGAGTGACCCTCTTGAAAGCCATAAAGAGCCATTTCTATTTGGGTGTTAAACCAAAGTAGAAAACCGTGGCTCTGATACCAATTGTTAGGATCAGAGTGGCACTAAGAGGGGGGGGGGGGGGGGTGAATTAGTGCAGTGGATTAAACCGTCGATTTTGACAAAATCTTTCGTACGATAAAAAACCGAACTTGAAAAGCTTAATAACTTAGAAGCGTATGGAAGCGTAGTGACTAAGTAAAGTAGTTTGCAGTATGTAAATGGCAAGAACAAAATGCAAACTAGAGAAGACGGTAGTTTATAGTGGTTCGGTCAATCATGACCTACATCCACTCCTCTGATTCCTCTTCCATCGAGGCCACCGGCATCCACTAATGATCTTCATTTACTAGGCGAAGATCAACCTCCTTCTTACACCCCTCTTACAACCTCTTACAAGTGGTTCACCCTTTTAGAAAGATTTCAATGAAAAGAAAGGAGGTGAACACTCAAGCTATTGAAAACAAGACTTTTCCTAAAGCTTTTCTCAACTTCTAGCTTCTCAAAAGTTTATATTCTCTGCTGAGAAATGAGGGGTATTTATAGGCCCCAAGAGGATTCTAATTTGGGCTCCAAAATTTGAATTCTCTTTGGTTTCCGAGGCCGGCGGTGCCATCGCTTGTCAGTGGTGGTGCCACCGCCTGTCAGTGTCTGACACTGACAGTGGACTGGCGGTGCCACCGCCCAGCTCTCGGGTGCTGGGCGGTGCCACCGCCTAGGCCAATTCAGCTCACTGATTGGGCTCCAAACTTGGCCCAAACCAGTCCGAACTCAGGCCCAATTGGCCCCTACTTGGGTTATAGGATTAACACCTAATCCTAACCCTAATTAGCGTGCTAACTATAAATTTAAAGATATTTTCTAAGCTATTACAAAGTCCGTTAGTCAAGACTTCTTCCGGGGAGCTTCCGGCGAACTTCCGACGGTCTTCCGAGAAACTCTCAGAAACCATTATGCGGACTCCCGGCAAGCTCCTAAACTTCACAATTTGATCTTGGCGAGTTCCAACGAGCTTCTTCAGCAAGCTCCGATCTTTCTCGTTGAGCTCCGCGAACTTCCAACGAACCTTCCGGCGAGCTTCCGAAAAACCCTTCGGCAAGCTCCCTACTCATTCTCGGCTAGTTCCGGCAGCATTCCCGACGAACCTTCGGACTTCCGTCGAACTCTCGAACTCCCAACAAATCCTTCGCGCTTGACTCCACCACTTTGTTTCACTTTATGTCTTCATCGTTATCGTAGTTAATCCTGCACACACAAACCAAAACTCAACTCCGATTTAGACAATTATTACAACGCGAATTGACATTCTATTGCCCGACACGTCATTGGTTGGCGCTTCGTCCGATTCTTCAATGCATCATCCTCTCTTGCGGCTTGTTGCCCAATCGGCGGTTGACCTCCGTAACCCCGATATCCTTGGCGCAATTTCGCACTCCTTGGCCGGATGCCCGACGTCCAAAGCGTTCAGCCATCCAATATCCTGACGTGATCTCTTCCGGCGCAACATCAATTCCTCCTGCGTTAACTGTCTAATCCTGATCGAGTAGACCTGCATCACTCAAAATACAGTTTAAATTATAAACACATATCAAGTGGTTTTATCATCAAAATATGAGATTCAACTGAGAGATGACATTTGCCGGCAACCTAGAGGGCCATTCAATTACACATCCGCCCATGTTCAAAGGGATGGATTACACATATTGGAAGACTAGAATGAGGATCTTCCTAATGTCAATGAATTTTGAATTATGAAATATTGTAGAAAATATCTTTCAAAAGTCTTCTCCTCCAATGAACGATTGGAATGATTTGGAGAAGAAGACTTTCGCTTTAAACGCAAAGGCTATGAATGCCTTGTTTTATGCACTAGATAAAAATGAGTTTAATCGAGTATTGATTTGTGAAATGGCTTTTGACATTTGGCACACACTTGAAGTGACTCATGAAGGTACTAGTAGAGTGAAGGAGTCAAAAATTAATCTTTTGGTGCATTCTTATGAGTTGTTTCGAATGAAACCAAGTGAGACCATTGGAGACATGTACACCCGATTTACGGATATCGTCAATGGTCTAAAAGGACTTGGTAAAGGTTTCTCGGATTTTGAACTAGTTAATAAAATTTTAAGATCCCTTCCAAAAGGTTGGGATCCTAAAGTAACGACCATTCAAGAGGCCAAAGATCTAAATAATTTTCCTTTTGAAGAACTAATTGGGTTACTAATGTAACACCCCTCATTTCCGAATGTTCGTATAAATTTTTGGTGATAATGTAAGCATCTATTTTTAATTGACAAAAGAAATAGAGTATGAATCAGAGGTAACTTATTTTTAAGATTTGGGAGATCTGTTCAAAAAAAAAAAAAAAAGAATCTGAGGACCTATATGTAAACCCTAAGGACCTAATCGTGAATATGATAAAAACAAGGACTAAACTGCAAAATGCACCAAATGACAAATTCCACCGCTTAAGCTTCTCTGCCTTCGTTGTTAAGGAAGCAGAGGAGGCAGCTCGTGGGTGATCAGGGAAAGAAAGAAAGAAAGAAGAAGAAGAAGAAGAGAAAGAAAATTGGGGCTTTTGGGGTTCTTGCTTTAATCTTTTCATTGGGGGTCAAAATTTTCAAAGGCAAGTGTTCTAACCCCTTCCTACATATGTATTAGACTCTGTTTTCATGTTGATTTAAAATAAATTGGAAGATTTTTATTTAGAAACTGATAAGTTCCTCTTTGGACATAGAACTATGGATTCTGAAAGTTTTCGGTAAACTGACCCCTAAGCACTGTTTCGGTCCTAAGTTTTAGTACAGAATGAGAATTCAGGCAGGAACTATTTTTGTTTGAAATTAGACTCGTATGTCTTTCTTTTGACACCGATTTTGTAGATTTTGGACACCGAATACTTACCCAAAAATTTGTTTCAAAAGAGCCTATAGACGCTGTAAAACAGAGTTCAAGATTTCTGACCTTTCGAAACTAAAACGCCTATAACTCCCTGTTGAAAATTCTGATTTGTACCAAACTGAGTTTATTTGAAACTAGACTTGAAATCCTCTCTTTTGACATATAGTTTGAAAATTTTGGAGTTCAATTGCTCACCCTATCGTCTGTTGAATCCGATCCTATAAAGTCTGCAAACCAGTGATTGTGATTTTGACCTTACGTTACCAAATCAGAGGTAACTCTGTGTTGGGAGCCCTGTTTCATATGAAATCTGTTCCATCCGAATATAGACTGATATATGGTTCAACCATAGCCTTCTTATGGGTATTGGAGCATATTTGTTATTCTGAAATATTTGTTTGATGTGCCACTGGAATTCTGTTCGAAATCGAGCTTTGGTCGATTTCGCGTATTCTGTTCCATTTCCTTTGGATACTTGAATTTGCCTAACCTTCTTATTGGAATTGAGCTGGTTATGATTGCTTGGAATCCCTGTACACTCTTGCTTTCAATTCTTTCCCTAAAATGAATATTTTGTGAGAGATTTGTTCCTTGCATCACATTGTTTTTGAAAAGGCACATGTACGTTTGGTTGTTCCGCGTGTGCTTCCGTTATATGCTGCAATTTGTTGAAACTGTCCTTTTGTACTCTGGTGTGTGGGATTGTCTGGACCTTTGCCAGAAATGGTAAAGGGTATGCGCTGATTTGCCCGCTTTGTGGGGTCCCGCTTTGTGGGATATTCTGATATGCGCTATTTGCCCGCTTTGTGGGGTCCCGCTTTGTGGGATATTGCTTAGAGCCTGCGATGCTCTGCCGGCCCCTTTGACTTCACCTAGACGTGGGTGGATGGAGCTCCCAGACGTGGGAGACTTTTGTCAGGTGGTCATTCAGAAATGGATGAATCACATTCTGACTGAGATCCCACTACACCCTCTATATGTTTGATATGACATCCAGAGTTTTGGTGAGTTATTTCTGTTCGTGCTCTGGATAGTTATGATATGATTGCAACGTCAAGGACGACGTTTGAGCTTTGGTACGACATATGAGTTTGATATGCTCTGAAATGCTTCATTCACTGTTGATTTTGCTTCGTAATGTTCCATATGTCGTTGATGTGATTTGGAACATTTTAAATGCCATTGATAAGCTCCGATATGTTTCCTTTGTTTCTGATATGCTCCAATTACTCTATGCCCCATCTGTCAGGAACCAAATATGTATGATTAAAAAGGACAATTATGATTCTGCTCCTAATGATATTATGTATACGAAATCGTATATTCTGCTTTGTGTTTGAAACTGCATCTCTTTGGAAATTGTACTATTTTGATATGGATATGTTAGTCACTTGCTGAGCTCTTTATGCTCACCCCATTTGTTGATAAATTTTTCAGGATAGCGTAACTCTTGCTTAAATGTTAAGAATGGGCTGAGGCAGCGGAAAGTTTAGAAGACGTTGGGCAGAACTTTTGTTAGCATATATGTAGTTGTGTATAAGCTACCTTGCATCTAATGAAAAGTGACTATGAATCTAAACCGGTGGATTTTGTGTAAGTTAAAGGATCCCTCATGTATAGGGTTTTGGAATGTTAAATTAAATTCGTGTAATGATATGAACTTATGGTAAATCGATGATTGTGGTGACTGCATAGATTTCCCCACTTGTGGATTTATATTGTGGTATTTATTTTGATGTGTTGAGTTCAGATTGTATAAATTATCGAGTGATGTGTGCTATGTTTATGAACTGCACAGGTTTTATGGATGTGAATATGAATAGAATGTTTTCAGTGTCCTCAAACGTTAGTTTGGATCCTGGATTGGTCTATGACGAAAATTTTAAAAATCATGGATATTTTGAGGGGCGTGACAGAGGTGGTATCAGAGCATTGTTTGAGGATTACTGAAATATTTGATATGTTGACGTGCAAAATATATTGAGGTCTAATGAACTATAGTGATTGGTGGAAATTTTCTTTGATGTATTTTAGGAATCTGGGATGATGAGGACATTTGGTCCTCCTATTTCATTGTTTCTGATTAATTAAGGGGAATGAAAGGATTGATTGGGGATATTGAATCAGAGTGGCGCAGCGGAAGCATGGTGGACCTAATTTTATTGGTGGTAGAAAAATGAATGATGCAAACAGAGAAGATATTTGATGTACAAAATTGTTTTGATGATCAAAAGATTTCTTTTGCCACCTTATATTGGAAGTAGAGGCTGATTATTATTGGCAACAATGAAAAGAATTTTTGGAGATCAGTGACAAGAATGATAAGGACAAGTTTACCAATAAGAATATGATTGGAAATGAATCAGAAAGTAATGACAAGAGGGTCAAGACATTTGGATTTGAAAAGGAAAGTCATCACCAAAGACTTAATCATGTGTGAATTACAAGTTAAATTATGAAACAAGTTTGTGTTTTCGGGTGATTGGAGTCTATTTTGCTTGTAGAAAGTTGGATCATAAAATAAAAGTTTGCCCTTTGAACAAGAAGAAAGAGTCACTGCCTCCTAAATCATCAGCCCATGTAAGAGTGTATGCTATCACTAAATATGATTCTGAAACTTCTGAATTAGTGGTCAAAGGTATTATGCATGTTTATGAAAGAATGCAAATATTTGTTTGATCATGGGTCCCATCTACGATTTGATTCGTAATATTTTGCTTATCACTTGGGTATTCAACCTAGACCACTACATTATGTGCTATAAGTAAATACGATCATTGGAGATTCTTTGATAACGAACTTGAAATCTGGTCCTCTTGTCTGATTTTTATTGGAGAACTTGAACTTTTGCTGATTTAGTTCTCCTAGAGATTTGGAGTTATGATATTATACTTGGTATGGATTGGCCATCTTCTTAACATACCAGTATGGATTGGTATATAACAAATGATCACTTTTTGCATATTTGATCAGCCGATCTTTTATTTTGAGAGTATTGGACATTATTTATCTCCTTGCCTAATGTATCCCAGGATGACTTGTTTGGATTACCTCCAAATGTGATTTTGCTTTTGATTTGGTCCTTGGGACAATCCTAAAATCTAAGCCTCTCTACAGAAAGATATCATTTGAGTAAGTGGAATTGGAAAAGCAACTACAAGGATTGTTAAATGAGGATTTTATTTGGCTTAATATTTTATCATGGGGTGCTCCGGTGTTAGTTAAAAGATGGATGGAACATTGAGGCTTTGTATTGATGAAACTATTTAAGAGTAGGAGGAGGAAATAAAGATACCATAATCCTCATCTTTTCATCAATTGAGCTATGATCAATTTAGAGGACTAAATTTTCTTTTAAGGGGGGGAGAGTGTAACACCCCTCATTTCCGAATGTTCGTATAAATTTTTGGTGATAATGTAAGCATCTATTTTTAATTGACAAAAGAAATAGAGTATGAATCAGAGGTAACTTATTTTTAAGATTTGGGAGATCTGTTCAAAAAAAAAAAAAAAAGAATCTGAGGACCTATATGTAAACCCTAAGGACCTAATCGTGAATATGATAAAAACAAGGACTAAACTGCAAAATGCACCAAATGACAAATTCCACCGCTTAAGCTTCTCTGCCTTCGTTGTTAAGGAAGCAGAGGAGGCAGCTCGTGGGTGATCAGGGAAAGAAAGAAAGAAAGAAGAAGAAGAAGAAGAGAAAGAAAATTGGGGCTTTTGGGGTTCTTGCTTTAATCTTTTCATTGGGGGTCAAAATTTTCAAAGGCAAGTGTTCTAACCCCTTCCTACATATGTATTAGACTCTGTTTTCATGTTGATTTAAAATAAATTGGAAGATTTTTATTTAGAAACTGATAAGTTCCTCTTTGGACATAGAACTATGGATTCTGAAAGTTTTCGGTAAACTGACCCCTAAGCACTGTTTCGGTCCTAAGTTTTAGTACAGAATGAGAATTCAGGCAGGAACTATTTTTGTTTGAAATTAGACTCGTATGTCTTTCTTTTGACACCGATTTTGTAGATTTTGGACACCGAATACTTACCCAAAAATTTGTTTCAAAAGAGCCTATAGACGCTGTAAAACAGAGTTCAAGATTTCTGACCTTTCGAAACTAAAACGCCTATAACTCCCTGTTGAAAATTCTGATTTGTACCAAACTGAGTTTATTTGAAACTAGACTTGAAATCCTCTCTTTTGACATATAGTTTGAAAATTTTGGAGTTCAATTGCTCACCCTATCGTCTGTTGAATCCGATCCTATAAAGTCTGCAAACCAGTGATTGTGATTTTGACCTTACGTTACCAAATCAGAGGTAACTCTGTGTTGGGAGCCCTGTTTCATATGAAATCTGTTCCATCCGAATATAGACTGATATATGGTTCAACCATAGCCTTCTTATGGGTATTGGAGCATATTTGTTATTCTGAAATATTTGTTTGATGTGCCACTGGAATTCTGTTCGAAATCGAGCTTTGGTCGATTTCGCGTATTCTGTTCCATTTCCTTTGGATACTTGAATTTGCCTAACCTTCTTATTGGAATTGAGCTGGTTATGATTGCTTGGAATCCCTGTACACTCTTGCTTTCAATTCTTTCCCTAAAATGAATATTTTGTGAGAGATTTGTTCCTTGCATCACATTGTTTTTGAAAAGGCACATGTACGTTTGGTTGTTCCGCGTGTGCTTCCGTTATATGCTGCAATTTGTTGAAACTGTCCTTTTGTACTCTGGTGTGTGGGATTGTCTGGACCTTTGCCAGAAATGGTAAAGGGTATGCGCTGATTTGCCCGCTTTGTGGGGTCCCGCTTTGTGGGATATTCTGATATGCGCTATTTGCCCGCTTTGTGGGGTCCCGCTTTGTGGGATATTGCTTAGAGCCTGCGATGCTCTGCCGGCCCCTTTGACTTCACCTAGACGTGGGTGGATGGAGCTCCCAGACGTGGGAGACTTTTGTCAGGTGGTCATTCAGAAATGGATGAATCACATTCTGACTGAGATCCCACTACACCCTCTATATGTTTGATATGACATCCAGAGTTTTGGTGAGTTATTTCTGTTCGTGCTCTGGATAGTTATGATATGATTGCAACATCAAGGACGACGTTTGAGCTTTGGTACGACATATGAGTTTGATATGCTCTGAAATGCTTCATTCACTGTTGATTTTGCTTCGTAATGTTCCATATGTCGTTGATGTGATTTGGAACATTTTAAATGCCATTGATAAGCTCCGATATGTTTCCTTTGTTTCTGATATGCTCCAATTACTCTATGCCCCATCTGTCAGGAACCAAATATGTATGATTAAAAAGGACAATTATGATTCTGCTCCTAATGATATTATGTATACGAAATCGTATATTCTGCTTTGTGTTTGAAACTGCATCTCTTTGGAAATTGTACTATTTTGATATGGATATGTTAGTCACTTGCTGAGCTCTTTATGCTCACCCCATTTGTTGATAAATTTTTCAGGATAGCGTAACTCTTGCTTAAATGTTAAGAATGGGCTGAGGCAGCGGAAAGTTTAGAAGACGTTGGGCAGAACTTTTGTTAGCATATATGTAGTTGTGTATAAGCTACCTTGCATCTAATGAAAAGTGACTATGAATCTAAACCGGTGGATTTTGTGTAAGTTAAAGGATCCCTCATGTATAGGGTTTTGGAATGTTAAATTAAATTCGTGTAATGATATGAACTTATGGTAAATCGATGATTGTGGTGACTGCATAGATTTCCCCACTTGTGGATTTATATTGTGGTATTTATTTTGATGTGTTGAGTTCAGATTGTATAAATTATCGAGTGATGTGTGCTATGTTTATGAACTGCACAGGTTTTATGGATGTGAATATGAATAGAATGTTTTCAGTGTCCTCAAACGTTAGTTTGGATCCTGGATTGGTCTATGACGAAAATTTTAAAAATCATGGATATTTTGAGGGGCGTGACAGAGGTGGTATCAGAGCATTGTTTGAGGATTACTGAAATATTTGATATGTTGACGTGCAAAATATATTGAGGTCTAATGAACTATAGTGATTGGTGGAAATTTTCTTTGATGTATTTTAGGAATCTGGGATGATGAGGACATTTGGTCCTCCTATTTCATTGTTTCTGATTAATTAAGGGGAATGAAAGGATTGATTGGGGATATTGAATCAGAGTGGCGCAGCGGAAGCATGGTGGACCTAATTTTATTGGTGGTAGAAAAATGAATGATGCAAACAGAGAAGATATTTGATGTACAAAATTGTTTTGATGATCAAAAGATTTCTTTTGCCACCTTATATTGGAAGTAGAGGCTGATTATTATTGGCAACAATGAAAAGAATTTTTGGAGATCAGTGACAAGAATGATAAGGACAAGTTTACCAATAAGAATATGATTGGAAATGAATCAGAAAGTAATGACAAGAGGGTCAAGACATTTGGATTTGAAAAGGAAAGTCATCACCAAAGACTTAATCATGTGTGAATTACAAGTTAAATTATGAAACAAGTTTGTGTTTTCGGGTGATTGGAGTCTATTTTGCTTGTAGAAAGTTGGATCATAAAATAAAAGTTTGCCCTTTGAACAAGAAGAAAGAGTCACTGCCTCCTAAATCATCAGCCCATGTAAGAGTGTATGCTATCACTAAATATGATTCTGAAACTTCTGAATTAGTGGTCAAAGGTATTATGCATGTTTATGAAAGAATGCAAATATTTGTTTGATCATGGGTCCCATCTACGATTTGATTCGTAATATTTTGCTTATCACTTGGGTATTCAACCTAGACCACTACATTATGTGCTATAAGTAAATACGATCATTGGAGATTCTTTGATAACGAACTTGAAATCTGGTCCTCTTGTCTGATTTTTATTGGAGAACTTGAACTTTTGCTGATTTAGTTCTCCTAGAGATTTGGAGTTATGATATTATACTTGGTATGGATTGGCCATCTTCTTAACATACCAGTATGGATTGGTATATAACAAATGATCACTTTTTGCATATTTGATCAGCCGATCTTTTATTTTGAGAGTATTGGACATTATTTATCTCCTTGCCTAATGTATCCCAGGATGACTTGTTTGGATTACCTCCAAATGTGATTTTGCTTTTGATTTGGTCCTTGGGACAATCCTAAAATCTAAGCCTCTCTACAGAAAGATATCATTTGAGTAAGTGGAATTGGAAAAGCAACTACAAGGATTGTTAAATGAGGATTTTATTTGGCTTAATATTTTATCATGGGGTGCTCCGGTGTTAGTTAAAAGATGGATGGAACATTGAGGCTTTGTATTGATGAAACTATTTAAGAGTAGGAGGAGGAAATAAAGATACCATAATCCTCATCTTTTCATCAATTGAGCTATGATCAATTTAGAGGACTAAATTTTCTTTTAAGGGGGGGAGAGTGTAACACCCCTCATTTCCGAATGTTCGTATAAATTTTTGGTGATAATGTAAGCATCTATTTTTAATTGACAAAAGAAATAGAGTATGAATCAGAGGTAACTTATTTTTAAGATTTGGGAGATCTGTTCAAAAAAAAAAAAAAAAGAATCTGAGGACCTATATGTAAACCCTAAGGACCTAATCGTGAATATGATAAAAACAAGGACTAAACTGCAAAATGCACCAAATGACAAATTCCACCGCTTAAGCTTCTCTGCCTTCGTTGTTAAGGAAGCAGAGGAGGCAGCTCGTGGGTGATCAGGGAAAGAAAGAAAGAAAGAAGAAGAAGAAGAAGAGAAAGAAAATTGGGGCTTTTGGGGTTCTTGCTTTAATCTTTTCATTGGGGGTCAAAATTTTCAAAGGCAAGTGTTCTAACCCCTTCCTACATATGTATTAGACTCTGTTTTCATGTTGATTTAAAATAAATTGGAAGATTTTTATTTAGAAACTGATAAGTTCCTCTTTGGACATAGAACTATGGATTCTGAAAGTTTTCGGTAAACTGACCCCTAAGCACTGTTTCGGTCCTAAGTTTTAGTACAGAATGAGAATTCAGGCAGGAACTATTTTTGTTTGAAATTAGACTCGTATGTCTTTCTTTTGACACCGATTTTGTAGATTTTGGACACCGAATACTTACCCAAAAATTTGTTTCAAAAGAGCCTATAGACGCTGTAAAACAGAGTTCAAGATTTCTGACCTTTCGAAACTAAAACGCCTATAACTCCCTGTTGAAAATTCTGATTTGTACCAAACTGAGTTTATTTGAAACTAGACTTGAAATCCTCTCTTTTGACATATAGTTTGAAAATTTTGGAGTTCAATTGCTCACCCTATCGTCTGTTGAATCCGATCCTATAAAGTCTGCAAACCAGTGATTGTGATTTTGACCTTACGTTACCAAATCAGAGGTAACTCTGTGTTGGGAGCCCTGTTTCATATGAAATCTGTTCCATCCGAATATAGACTGATATATGGTTCAACCATAGCCTTCTTATGGGTATTGGAGCATATTTGTTATTCTGAAATATTTGTTTGATGTGCCACTGGAATTCTGTTCGAAATCGAGCTTTGGTCGATTTCGCGTATTCTGTTCCATTTCCTTTGGATACTTGAATTTGCCTAACCTTCTTATTGGAATTGAGCTGGTTATGATTGCTTGGAATCCCTGTACACTCTTGCTTTCAATTCTTTCCCTAAAATGAATATTTTGTGAGAGATTTGTTCCTTGCATCACATTGTTTTTGAAAAGGCACATGTACGTTTGGTTGTTCCGCGTGTGCTTCCGTTATATGCTGCAATTTGTTGAAACTGTCCTTTTGTACTCTGGTGTGTGGGATTGTCTGGACCTTTGCCAGAAATGGTAAAGGGTATGCGCTGATTTGCCCGCTTTGTGGGGTCCCGCTTTGTGGGATATTCTGATATGCGCTATTTGCCCGCTTTGTGGGGTCCCGCTTTGTGGGATATTGCTTAGAGCCTGCGATGCTCTGCCGGCCCCTTTGACTTCACCTAGACGTGGGTGGATGGAGCTCCCAGACGTGGGAGACTTTTGTCAGGTGGTCATTCAGAAATGGATGAATCACATTCTGACTGAGATCCCACTACACCCTCTATATGTTTGATATGACATCCAGAGTTTTGGTGAGTTATTTCTGTTCGTGCTCTGGATAGTTATGATATGATTGCAACGTCAAGGACGACGTTTGAGCTTTGGTACGACATATGAGTTTGATATGCTCTGAAATGCTTCATTCACTGTTGATTTTGCTTCGTAATGTTCCATATGTCGTTGATGTGATTTGGAACATTTTAAATGCCATTGATAAGCTCCGATATGTTTCCTTTGTTTCTGATATGCTCCAATTACTCTATGCCCCATCTGTCAGGAACCAAATATGTATGATTAAAAAGGACAATTATGATTCTGCTCCTAATGATATTATGTATACGAAATCGTATATTCTGCTTTGTGTTTGAAACTGCATCTCTTTGGAAATTGTACTATTTTGATATGGATATGTTAGTCACTTGCTGAGCTCTTTATGCTCACCCCATTTGTTGATAAATTTTTCAGGATAGCGTAACTCTTGCTTAAATGTTAAGAATGGGCTGAGGCAGCGGAAAGTTTAGAAGACGTTGGGCAGAACTTTTGTTAGCATATATGTAGTTGTGTATAAGCTACCTTGCATCTAATGAAAAGTGACTATGAATCTAAACCGGTGGATTTTGTGTAAGTTAAAGGATCCCTCATGTATAGGGTTTTGGAATGTTAAATTAAATTCGTGTAATGATATGAACTTATGGTAAATCGATGATTGTGGTGACTGCATAGATTTCCCCACTTGTGGATTTATATTGTGGTATTTATTTTGATGTGTTGAGTTCAGATTGTATAAATTATCGAGTGATGTGTGCTATGTTTATGAACTGCACAGGTTTTATGGATGTGAATATGAATAGAATGTTTTCAGTGTCCTCAAACGTTAGTTTGGATCCTGGATTGGTCTATGACGAAAATTTTAAAAATCATGGATATTTTGAGGGGCGTGACAACTAATGACCTATGAAATGACATGCAAAGCTCATAAAGAGCTTGAGGACACCCTTCCAAAGAACAGGAAGGATATAGCACTGAGAACATAAGAAAACCACTTGAAAGAAAACTCAAGTGATGAGGACTTTGATGATGATTTGGCACTCTTAACAAGAAAGTTAAAAAAATTCATAAGAAAGAATAAATTTAAAAATAATACTAAAAATAAATTTGAACCTAAGAAAGATCAAGTAATATGCTACGAATGTAAGAAGTCGGGACACTACAAGAGCGAATGTCCCTAAGCCAAGAAGAGGACACCATAGAAGAAGGCTCTCAAAGCAACATGGGATGACTCAAGTGAATCCGAAGAAGAGGAGCTAACCAACACCGAGTAAATTACTCACTATGCGCTAATGGCTATTGGAGATGAGGTAACAAGTTCATTAGATGCAAATTTAACTTTCGATGAGCTTTCAAGTGCTTTTCATGAATTATTTGATGAATGTAGAATTTTGAGTAAAAAGTATAATTCTTTAAAAAAGGAACATGCTTCTCTTATTAGCAATTTTGATATAGTAAAGATTGAGCATGAAAATAGCTTAGCTCTCTACACAAAATGTCATAATTTAGAAATACTTCAAAAGGAAAACTTGCTACTCAAAGATACCTTGAAGAAATTTGAGGTTGGTAGCAAGTCCTTGAATAATGATCCTTGTCAATAAGGGTCATGTTCATAGGAAAGGCGGAATCGGATTTGTGAGTAGCTCTTATCAAAATCCAACCATTTTTATTAAAGGCCCTACCTTGCATGTATCACCTCGCACCAAAAGCAACTTTTGTTGTAAACTTGGACATGTTGTGTACAAATGTCCATTCAAGAAATATAGTCTACATAAATTGATTTGGGTTACTAAAAGAACCTCAAATGACTCAACACAACATGATATGTTATGTAGATCGATTTTTGAGGCACCCAAGATAAAATGGGTACCTAAAAATCATCTCTTTTTGTAGAAAAATGTACCATCACAAGCTAGGAGCAAGAGATGGTACCTTGATAGTGGATACTCAAGGCATATGACCGAAGATCCATCTCATTTTTCTAAGCTCACTAGCCTAAACGAAGGATATGTCACATTCGGAGACAACAACAAGGGTAAAATCATTGACAAAGTAACCATAGGTAACAAATCCAACCTTCTTATTGAAGACGTATTGTTAGTTGATGGTTTAAAGCATAACCTTTTGAGTATTAGTCAATTATGTGATAAATGATACATTGTTAGATTTGAATCTAATGCTTGCATTATTAAAAAATCATACAAAAACATATCTATGATTGCACTAAAACAAAATAACATATACACTATTGACATCAATGATCTTTGCAATGAAATGTGTATTTCGGTTTTGAATGATGATGCTTGGCTTTGACATAAGAGATTAGGTCATGCTAGCATGAAACTAATCTCTCAAATTTTATCTAAAGAACTTGTAAGAGGAATTCTTCATATCAAGTTTGTTAAGGATAATGTTCGTGATGCATGTCAACTAGGAAAACAAATAAAAGGTAGCTTCAAACCTAAGAACTAAATAAGCACCTCTAGACCTTTCCAATTGATCTATATGGACTTGTTCGGACTAATTGCTACATCAAGCCTAGGAGATAGCAAATATATATTTGTCATTGTGGATGATTTTAGTAGATACAGATGGACTTACTTCTTAGCATATAAAAATAATTGCTTTAGGTATTTCTCTAAGTTTTGTAAACTTGTTCAAAATGAAAATTGTTTTTTGAATTCATCAATTCGAAGTGATCACGATGGTGAATTTCAAAACCATGATTTTCAAGAATTTTATGAATCTAATTGATACAACCATAACTTTTCTACTCCAAGAAATCCTCAACAAAATGGAGTAGTATAAAGAAAGAATAGAAATTTATAAAAAATGGCTAGAACCATATTAACTGAACATAGCCCATTTTTGGGCCGAAGCTATAAATACGACATGCTATGTCATAAATAGGGTTCTAGTAAGACCATTACTTTTCAAAACTTCTTATGAGTTGTGGAACAACAAAAAACCCAATGTTTCATACTTTAAAGTTTTCGGATGTAAATGCTTTATATTTAAAGAAAAAGATACCTTAGGAAAGTTTGATGCAAAATCCGATGAAGGAATTTTTCTTGGTTATTCTTTGGTTTCTAAAGTCTTTCGTATTTTTAACAAAAAAACTTTGATTAAAGAAGAATCAATTCATGTGGTTTTTAATGAAATTTTCGAAGTTAAGAAAAATGATTTTGATGATGATCTTAATTTTGAAATTTTGAACTTGAATGAATCCCTTTCTCCTTCTAGCAACTTAGATACATCTTTTTCTGAACCTTCTTGATAAGACACTAAAATCTTATCATAAAAAAGAAGAAGAGAAAGGGGATGATCACTTTGAGGGGATCGGCCTCCTAGGGTTTGTCAAAAGATAAAATAATATTTTTCATAGATAACTGAAAAGAAGCAGTTACATCCCTATTTATAGAGTTCCACCCAAAGTCCATTAGGACTTGAACTCTAATAATAAATAAATATTAAAGAAACCTCTACTTGACTCTAATTGAACCAAACCGACTCAATAAACAACTGGACTAAACAGACTCAATAAATATTATTTAAAAGCTCAGAAAAAGAGTCCTAATAGTTCCTTCCTCTTCAAATCAGCCTTGTCCTCAAGGCTGAGCAGCATCAATCTCGGGGAGCTTCTCTTTCAGCACTTTAGCCATAGACTATCTACAACGCATTACAACCCGTTGATCAAGTAAGTATGGTCTCCACTTTTTGATAGTGTAAGCAACAGGTCAGTCTTTCAATGTAGTAATCATTGCATAAAACTTCTGGCCCTATATAATCAATTTTATCTTTGAACCTGTGCTATCACAAGTGAAAATCCGTCCATCAATGATCTTTACTTCGAATCTGTAATAGTCTTCCATGTAGTGGGCCAATCGATCAACAGTCTCACTGTCCATAAAATAACAGTCTCACTGTCCATAAAATTGTTAGTGCTGCTAGTATCAATCAAAACTATAATAGGCTGATGCTCTAGAGTTCCGGCAACTTCCATAGTTTGCAGGTTAGAGTAGTCGGCTAATGTATGCATTGTATATATGGTAGGTTCAACGTCTTCATTAGAATTTATACCTTTATGATCGGAGTCCACATTCTTAGCTTTCGGCTCCTCTCCAATTGGTTCAATCATCAGAAGTTGCCCTTGTTTACATCGGTGCTCCATACTCCATTTTTCATCATAGTACAAACCCCCCTTGCTAATCTTTCCTTGCTAATTTTTTTCTCAAGTAGATTTGCAAATGAGATCGCAGCTATCATAGTACGGGGTTGATGAGCCTTAACTTCACACTGGATCTCTAGAATATAAGCCCTTTAATAAACGTATCCAGAAGTTGTCGGTCCAACCAATCTCTAGCTTGATTTGATAATCTTTCAAATCTACTCTGATATTCTAACATTGTAGAAGTCTGATGAATTTTGGTGAGCTAGCAATCAACATTCTCATATTCGGATGGGCCAAAGTGAACAAGACGCCCTCTTTTCAACTGCTCCCACGAAGGAACTCTGTGGAAAGTTTCATACCAATCATACCACTAGAGTGCATCTCCCTCGAGCTGGATTGAGGCCACTTCTACCTTGGATTCTTTTGGGGTTCTATGAAAACGAAAAAATTTTCTGCCCTAGAGATCCAATTGGTCGGATCTCCATCTTTCTATCTCAGAAATTTCATCTTCATGTGTGAGTAATTTGTGTCACAATCTTGGGGTCCTTTTCTTGTATTTTCAGATCTGTGCAACGTAGAACTTGAGCCCCCATTTTGTTAAAATTTGTTGAGGCTCTCCAGTAGGCTCTTTTTTAAATCATTAAGTGTTTCTTGCAGTTGGTTCTCAATTCTGATTTCCAATGCTTCCATTTGTGCTTTTACCGATTTATCAGTGGCCATTGCGTAAGACTAAAAATCTGTAATCTCAACTCCTATTTTTGGTGTCGATCAAGGGCATCAACATTGTCGATGCGAAGTTGCCGAGGAGGTGGACGCCAAAGGCAGTGCTGCGGTCGCTGCGTTGGAGGAAGAGTAGCTGCCCTATTTCTATCGATGCGTGAGGTGAGAGCACCGGGGTTGGAAGGTGACTGCGTTGATGTGGCTGTAGCTGCTGTGACCCAAGGGGCGATCACCGAGCAACGGGGTTGAGGATGTAGTGATGGCAACCTGTGGTGATGGCAACCTGTGGTTGTGGCAAAATATGCTAAGCAAGGGGGAGGCGGCGTTGATGCGGCCGAGGTTGACAATAGGAATCGGTGTTGCGTGCGCTGCTGGGGTTGAGGCAAGGCAGCGTACTTGCTACGATTGCTGCGTTCGCTGTTGGAGGGTGGCTGCTGCAGAACGAGGGGTTGGTTGTTGGCCGGAAACGATGACGATGGTGACAATCGGCGGCTGCGGTAGCAAAGGGTGCCACTATTTTTGTTGCTGCGTGGTGGTTGCTGCGTACTCTATTTTTGTCGCACCACCGAAGGAGTTGGCCGAATGGATCACGAGCGGTTGAGGAGAAGGCTGCGGTGGCTGGCAGCAGTGGTGGTCGCTGGCCGGAGCGCAGCATTGGCGGTGGAGAAGGAGTCAGCGAGGGTCGCGACCGGGATCGACGGGGGCTGCAGCAACAAAGGAAGCTCTGTTTCTGCAACCATTGCAATGAGGGCTGCAGCAACTGACGGATGCGGCTACGATTGTGCGGCCGAGAAGCAGCGGCAGCGGTGGAGAAGGAGGAGTCGGCAATGTCACGATTGGGAACAAGGGCAACTGGTGAGTTGCCCTGTTTCTGGCACTACGGATGTAGAGCAAGGAGGTTCGGTTGCTGGGAGGCATGCAGTAGTCATCGCATGGTGGCTGGCAACGGTGGTGGCTCGGCAACGAAGGAGAGGGGTGGCGTTGAAGTGGCCAAGAAATAGCGATGGCGGTAGAGGCAACAGGCGGGTGCGGTAGTAGAGGGACCGACGACTGCTCTGTTTCTATCGCACCATAGAAACAGCGACGCCGATAGATTGCACGGCCAAAGCTGCAACCAAGGGAAGGCAGCAATGGCGGTACGGCTAGGGCAGTGTCGCCAATGGTAGAAGCGGCGATGGGTGGTCCGCTGGCTGGGAAACGGCGGTCATGGCCCTTCTCGCTCGAGCGAGATGCGGGCAGCGAGGAGGCGAGTTGAGAAGGTTGCTAGCCGGGGCACAATGGTAGCGGTGGGCTTTGGCTGGGGAGCAGCGGCGGTGGTGGTCGCCGACTAGGAAGTAGCACCGACGGTGGAGGAGAAGGAAAGCATGAGTGGTCGGCGCCGGGAAGCAAATGTTCCTTCTTGGTTAAGAAGGAACAGCGTGTGTAGCTGCCGGCTTCGCCCTCACAATTTTTTTTTTTTGAGATGACAAACTACAACGAGAATGTCGAGGATCGCTGCTCTGATACCAAATCAGTTAAATTGAAACAAAAAGGGTAGAATATATTTTTCTTGAAAATATCTCTAAAGCTTTTTTATTTTTCAATAATTGATTCTTAGTGATAAATCTTTTTTATGTTATCTCTTGAATTAAGAAAGTGATTTTGATGATTTGATGTTTTGAATTTGAATGAGTTTTATCTATATCATCATCTTGAATTCTTGGAATCATAACATGAGGTTTTCGTTATATGAATCAAGATCCCTTACTTTTTATTTTCGAATGATTCTTGCATTTACTAAAGAGAATATTTATCAAACCGAATCATAAACTTTCTCTTGATTTCTTGACTTGAGAATTTTTTATGGGAATCAATTTTTTTTTTTATCTTCTATGATTTCTTCTTTTTACCATTTACTAAAGAGGAAAATTATGTAAACAAACCATGATCTTGAGATTTTTACATAGTTCACTATGATTCTTTCATTTTATTAAAGAGAATTATCTAAATGAATCACAATTTGTCTTTTGATTTCTCGAAATTATAACTTAAGATTTTTATATGAATCATGATCTTTCATTATTTGTTCCTATTCTTTTATTATTTATTAAATAGGACATTTATCCAAATTAACCATGATATGTCAGTTGATTTCTTAAGATTTATGACTTGAGTTTTATGTATAATACTCTCTTGTATTTATGAATTGTATACCTCATCACTCTTGATTTAAATTTATCTTTTTGTTATGATTTGAAAATTGATATAAAGGTAAGAGAGTTACAACAATGTATTCTTCCCTTCTTTTTGACAATAACTAAGAGGGAGAAAAGTCTTTCTAGCTTGCACATCGCAAAGAAAAGAGAAAAGTGCTAGCTTGCTTATCTCAAAAGAGAAGCAAGAAGTGCTATCTTGCATATCTCAAGAGAAGCAAAACTTGCACATCACAAGAGAGGCAATACTCATGATGCATGTTCTAACTTGCACATCTAAAAAAACTTGCTAGCTTGAATGTTTTAAAATGATGTAAAACTTATTATTTAATATCTTGTAGTCTTTTTCGAAAACTTGCTAGCTTGAACATCGCAAAGAAAAACAAAAATGCTAAACTTGCACATCTCTAAAACTTGCTAGCTTGCATATTCTAAAATGATGCAAAACTTGCTATCTTACTAGCTTGCATAATTAAAATTTTTCTAGTTGCACTTTTCTCCTTTTTATTGATGATAAAGGGGAAGGTATAATGATGATTTGAATCATGCATGATATGATGCACTTTGATATTTTCAAATTATGATTATGTATGCAATACTCATGATTTTATTATGATGATATATATGATATATTACATATGATGTGAATCATGATTAAAATTACTTTGACTTGAATTCAAGGTTCATCTCAATTATGACATATTGATAGGGGGAGTTGTGTTTAAACTCCATCATCACTTGGTTGTCATCATCAAAAAGGGGGAGATTGTTGAATCTCATATTTTGATGATGAAATCAATTGATGAGTTTACAATCTAATCTGCATTTTGAGTGACATAGGACTAACTTCGATCAAAAAAGATAATTCAATTAAAGCTGGAGGAATCATACGTTGGGCCGAAGTGAACATGTCAGAAGGTTGGACGTCGATTGGAGGGTTAGTCGATGTGTCAGCAGAAGGACTTCGTGCCGTGAGTTCGGGCATCGAGCCGAAGAATTGGATATTGCACTAAGGAGATTAAATATTGTGGGAGTCAATATGCTGATTGGGCAATACACCAAACGAGAGGACGATGCGTCGAAGGATCGGACGAAGCCTCAAATGAACCAATGATATGCTGGATAACATAAGATTCATGCTCGCAATTGATTATATCTATATCAAGTTAGTTTAGAGTCCAATTGAGTCGTTTTTGGGGTATAACCATGCTATCTGAATTAGGGGCCCATTGAGCCTGAGTTGGGACTATTTTTGGCCAAGTGGAAGGCTCATTCGATCACCCAAGATTAGGTGGAACCACCTATGAGCTGGAAAATTCAAGAGCACACTTTTTTAGGTTGTCAAGTGGTGGTCCCGCTAGACTGGGTGATGGTACCGCCCAGACACAATCTCTTAAATTGTGTCAAGCGATGGTACTACTAGTTTGGGCGGTGGTATCGCCCACTAGCAGTGCTGGAAGCAGTGTTACTGCCAAGTTCAAGTGGTGGTACCGCTAGGACCCGAGAAACCCAAGAGAAGACCTTTTTGGGTTCTATTTTTGAAGTCATTTGGGGTCTATATGTTGAATCTCGAATTTTGATAATGAAATCAATTGATGAGTTTGTGATCTGATCTATGTTTTGAGTGATGCAGGACTAGTTTCAATCAAGGAGAGACAAATTGATAAAATAGGAGGAATCAGACGTTGGGCCGAAGTAAACAATGTCAGAAGATTGGACGTCGGACCAGAGGATCGGTCAACGTGTCATTAGAAGGCTTCGTGCCATGAATTTGGGCATCGGACCGAAGGATCCGACATTGAGACAAGGAAATTAGAAGTTGCAGGAGTCAACATACCGATTGGGTAATATGTCGAAGGAGAGGACGACTTGCTGGACAAAGGATACATGTTTTGTAATTATTTATCTAATATCGAAGTTGTTTAGGAGGCTAATTAAGTTAGCTTTTGGTATAATCATGCTAACTCAATTAGAGGCTAATTGGGCCTTAATTAGGACTGATTTGGGCTCATTGGGAGGCTCATTCAGTGACCAGGCTCATTCAGTGACCAAAAAGTTGGGTCAAGTAGTGACATTGCCAAAACAGGTGGTGGAACTGCTTATGAGTTAGAAAACTAAAAAAACCCAATCTCCGAGCCTATCAAGCAGTGGTACCACATAGTGATAGTGTGTTAAGTGATGGTATCGCCAGACTGGGCATTGGTACCGCCCAATGTCAGGTTGTAGGCAGTGGTATCACCAAATGGAGGCAATGGTACCACCCGTACCTGGAAGACTCAGAAATTCAAATTTTTGGCTCCATTTTGAAACCATATGGGGCCTATAAATACCCCACTTGAGTAGCAAGAAAGGAGCAAGAATTCTTGAGAAAAAAACTGAGTAAACTCAGTAAAAACTTTGAGTTCCCTCCTCCTAGTGCTTAGAGTTAGTTAGTCCTAAGGGAGGTGTGTGAGGGACTACTTTTAAAAGAGTGACACATAAAGGTTATCTCCTAAACCTGTGAAAAGGAGAAAGTGTTGTAAGAGAGTAGTTGGTCTTCACCCATTGAAGGAAGATCGATAGTGGACGCCGGTGGCCTCATTGATGGAAGCCAGGAGCCTCAACGGTTATCTCCTAAATTTGCTTACTTTTATTGCTTATTTAGCTGCTTACTTCACTATGCATTTACTCTAAGTCAAGCTTAAACACTTTTCGATACTGGTTTTATCGAAACGATTTTTCTACATTGAACGAGTTTTCAAATCGATGTAATTTTTATGTAAGAACTAATTCACCCCCTATCTTAGTGCCAACTTGGTCCTAATAGTTGGTATCAGAGCTAGTTTTTCTCGTTTGGTTTAACACCTAAGAGAAGTGGCTCTTTTTGGCTTTCAAGAGGGTCTTTCTATCACTCATCCTCCTATGATCAATGGGACGGACTACACTTATTGAAAAACTCGGATGAGAGTTTTCTTACTTTCTTTGACCTTTGATTTATGGAATATTATTGAACTTGGTTTTCAAACCCCCGTTAAACTTATGAATGAATGGAATGACTTTGAAAAAAAATTGTTTTCTTTGAATGCTAAAGCGATAAATGCTTTGTTTTATGCTCTAGGTAAAAATGAATTTAATTGGATTTCTATTTGCGAAACTGCACATAAAATTTGGCATACTCTTGAAATCACACACGAAGGTACTAGTAGAGTTAAAGAGTCTAAAATAAATCTTTCGATGCATGATTTTGAGTTATTTCGAATGAAACCAAGCGAAACTATTGTTGACATGTACACCCATTTTATGGATGTCATCAATAGTTTGAATGCACTTGGTAAAAGTTTTTCAAATCTTGAACTTATTAATAAAATTTTACGTTCTCTTCCTATAAATTGGGATCCGAAAGTAACTACAATATAAGAAATAAAGGACTTGAATTATTTTTTTCTCGAAGAACTTATTGGGTCTTTGATGTCTTATTAAATGACTTGTATTGAATATGATAAACATGAGAACTACCTTACAAATAACAGAAAGGATTTGACACTTCAAACAATAGAATACCACTTGAGTGATAACTCAAGTGATGATGATGATGATGATGATGACTTGGAACTTCTAACAATAAAATTTAAAAAGTTTATAAAACAAGAATCAAAGGATAAAAATGAACTTAAAAAGAATAAAATAACTTGCTATGAAAGCAATCGACTAGGGTACTTCAAAAGCAAATGTTCGCAACTGAAGAAGAAGGTGCTCACACAAAAGAAGAAGAAAGCATTCAAGGCGATATGGGGTGAATCGAGTATATTCGAAAATGAGGAGTAAACCGATAAAGAAGAGGTGGCGAACTACACCTTGGTGGCATTTGACAATGAGGTAAGTGACTTAATCAAAACCCCTTTACTTTACCACAAAATTGCTTGATGTATTTCATGAGTTATTTTTACATTAGTTAACAAATTATATATAAATTGTTAAAAAAATTGGATCATGACAATTGCATGTTTTATGATAAAGAAATAAAATGTTAGATTTAAATCTAATGATTGTAAACCTAATAAGATTAATTCTATGTATGTTTTAAGAAGCAATAATGTGTATCTTGATGATTTTCGTATTGCTTTTCTATTTTAAATGATGATGCATGGCTTTTGTATAGAAGACTAGAATATAAAATCAATTACAAAATTTGGAACTAAAAGAACTTTAGCTACTATTAATCTTATAGGAATCAATCAATGTTGCTTTCAATAATTTTACTGAATGAAAGAAATTTGATTTTGATGATGATTTTGGATTTGATAATTTGTTTTCATATTTATCCAAACACTTGATTTATTTGTGTTTACAACATGAGATGTATTTTATATGAATCATTTTGTTCTCGTATGATTTTATCATCTAAGAGAAGAGTTATGCAAACGAATCTTGATTCTTGACATTAATGATTTTTATTTTTTTTATGTGAATCAATATCTCTTATTTGATCTCTTATGATTCTATTCGTTAGTTACTAAAAAGGAGATTTGTCAATATGAATCATTCACGAATTGATCTTTCATATTAATATCTTTCATGTCATGATTTTTATATGACTCGTTTATAATTACGATTTGTATATCTCATGATATTATTTAATCATTGATGAAAAAAAAAGGGAGATTAATGAATCTATTTATTTTTTTTATGAATATATTGAAAATGATTTTGATGATTTAATTATTTGAATTTGAGTGAGTCTTATCTATAATATGATCTTGAATTCTCAGAATTATAACTTGAGATTTTCTTTATATGAATCAAGATCCCCTACTCCTTATTCACATATGATTCTTATATTTTATTAAAGAGAATACTTATCCAAATGAATAATGTCTTTTTGTATTTACATGATTTTTTATATTATATCCTTCTTGACATGTTTTTCTTCATGTACAATTCCCTTGTATTTATGGTTGTATACCTGATGAGATGCTTAGAGCATTGATGTAAGAAAAAAAATTTACACCATTGTATTATTTCCCTCTTCGTTTTTCTTACGTTGACAAAGGGGAGAAAGAGAATTGTTAGCATCTCAAGAGAACCAAGAGTACTAGTTTGAATATTAAATTTAGGCAAACAAAAGTACTAGCTTGAATGTTAAATCTTTAAAATGCATAAACTCTTCTTATACATTTTTTGGATCATTTCTTGATTTTTATGAATTGAGTTTTCTTTTTAAATCAAGATTGTTTCCTATCATTCCTTCTATTTACAAAAGAAGAATTTTTTCAAAAATGATACATGGTCTTTTGATATTCATGACTTGATCTTTCATTTCTGATGATTGAAATATTGATGTAAATTTATCCTTATTATTTATCCTTGTCATGATGTGAAAATTGATGTAAAGGGAAAAGAATTACAAAATTATATTATTCTCTTCTTTTTTACAATGATAAAAGGGGAGATAAAATTTGCTAGATTGCACAATTCAAGAAGAAGCTAAAACTTGTTAGCTTGCACATTTCAAAGAAAGGCAAACCTTGTTAGCTTGCATATTTTAAAATGATACATAGCTATCTTGTTAGCTTGCTATTTACTATTTTGCATTCATTTTCAAAAACTTACTAGCCTTCATACTTCAAAGAGAACACTTGTCAAATTGCTAGCTTGCATGTTCTAAAATGATATAAAATTTGATAGCTTGCATGATGTAATACTTGCTAAAATTGCTAGCTTGCTCATGTCAAAAGAGAAGCAAAGTTTGCTAGCTTGCACATTTAAAAAAGATGCAAAAATAAACTATCTTGCACATCTCAAAAGATGCAAAAATTTTGCTAACTTTCATATGTGAAAAACTTGCTCACTTGTATGCTCAAAATTTGCTATCTTACTAGCTTGTATATCTAAAAACTTGCTAGTTACACTTATCCTTTTTATTGATGAGAAAGGGAGACAAGGTATAATGATAATCATACATATTATGCCTAAAATAATGATTTTAAAAATATACATGATAAATGTAATGACTTGCTGCGCATGATTATTTTGATATGACATGTTAAGATTCTCTCAATATGGCATATTGATAGGGGGAGTTTAGTTTAAACTCCATCATCAATTGGTTGTCATCATTAAAAAGGGGGAGATTGTTGAATCTCAAATTTTGATGATGAAATCAATTGATAAGTTTGTGATCTAATCAGTGTTTTGAGTGACACAAAACTAGCTTTGATCAAGGAGAGGCAAATTGATCAAATAGGAGGAATCGGATGTTGGGCCGGTATGAACATGCCAGAAGATTAGATGTCGAGCAAAAGGATCAGTCGATGTGTCGATAGAAGGCTTCATACCGTGAATTCGGGCATCGGGCCGAAGGATCCGATATTGCGCCAAGGAGATCGAAAGTTGTAGGAGTCAACATGCCGATTGGGCAATATACTAAAGGAGAGGATGATGTGCTAAAGAATCGGATGAAGCACTGGATGAACCAATGACATGTCGGACAAATGATTCATGCTTTGTAATCATTTCTATAAGATCGAAGTAGTTTAGGGGGTTAATTGAGTTAGCTTTTAGTGTAACCATGCTAACTCAATTAGGGGTCAATTGTGCCTTAATTGGGACTGATTTGGGCTCATTAGGAGGCTCATTTAGTGACTCAAAAGTTGGGTCAAGTAGTGGCACTACCAGAACAAGCGGTGGAACTTCCTGTGAGTTGAAAAACTCAAAAAACTCGATCTTCGAGGCTGTTAGGCAGTGGTATTGCCAAACTGGGTGGTGGTACCACCCACTGACAGTGTGTCAGGTGATGGTACCACCAGACTGTGCATTGGTACCACCCAATGTCAAGCTGTAGGTGGTGGTACCGCCCGTACTCGGAAGACACAAAAATTCAAAATTTTGGCTCTATTTTTTAAACTATTTAGGGCCTATAAATACCCTATTTGGGCAGCAAGAAAGGAGCAAGAATTCTTAATGAAAAAACTAAGCAAACTTAGTCAAAACTTTGAGTTCCCTCCTCCTAGTGCTTAAATTTAGTCCTAAGGGAGGTGTGTGAGAGACTACTTGTAAAAGAGTGACATGTAAAGGTAATCTCCTAAACCTATAAAAAAGAGAAAGTGTTGTAAGAGGGTAGTTGGTCTTCCCCGATTAAAGGAAAACTGATAGTGGATGCCGGTGGCATCAACGGAGGAGGAATCAGGAGTGGATGTAGGTCACGATGACCAAACGACTATAAATCTAGTGTGCACTTTTCCTTTGCTACTTACTTTTGCTACTTACTTAGCTGCTTACTTTACTTTGCATTTACTCTAAGTCAGGCTTAAATACTTTTTGTTATGGGCTTTATCGAAATAATTTTTCTACATTGAACAAGTTTTCAAATCAACATAATTTTTACGTAAGCACTAATTCAACAAACACCCCTCCTCCCCACCCCCCCCACCCCCCCCCCCCCCCCGCCCCCACCCTCCCTCTTAGTGCTAACTTGGTCCTAACACTATAAATACCCCAGATATTTCTGCTTAGCAAAGCATAAAATTGAGTTGAAAGAGGGGAAAGACTACTTGAGAAAAATTGATAACTCTCTTAGGATTTAGAGTCTCTTCCTCCTAGAGTTAGAAGTTTTATAAGGGAGGAGTGAGGTCTAAAAGAGAGGTGTAAAGGTTCACTCCTGAACTTGTGAAAAGGAGAAAGAGTTTTAAGGGTATTTGATCTTCACCCATTGAAAGAATATCATTAGTAGATATCGATGGCCTCAACGGAGGAGGAATCGAGAGTGGACATAGGTCACGATGACCAAACCACTATAAATCTGGTGTGATATCTTCTTTGTCATTTCTATTCTACTTTCTCTTTATATTGCTTATTGATTTGGCTGCACAATCCACTTTACACCCTTTTTATGCTAAATGCATTTCTGATACAGGGTTTATCCAATGAAAGTTTTGAATCGTTGGAAGTTTTAAGAAAGCATTAAGTCACCACCCCTCCCCACCCCCACACCACCCCCCAACCCCCCCCCCCCCCCCCCCCCCTTAGTGTCATTCACGATCCTAACAGAAACTCAATTGAGCTCATTTTTATGTAAAGCTTAAAATAAAGCATTCATAACTTTAGCATTTAAAAAAAATATTCTCGTTTCAAAATCATTTTATTCATCCATCGATTTAAAAGATTTTAAAAAACCAAACTCCACAACATTCCATAAATCAAAATTTATAAAAAGCAAGTAAATCATCATTCATATTTTCCAATAGGTGTAATCTGTGCCATTGAGCATGTAAGGATATGTGATAGAGTATCTCTCTTGATTGCTTGATAATGTTATTTACTCTTCCTTGTGTGTTAATTCAAACGAGAAAATCATACTCTAATATCAATTGTTATGATCATAATGCCATTAAGAGAGGGGTGAATTAATACAAAGCAGTTTTAATAGATTTTAAAATTCGATCTATAAATTAACACACTTTAAAAACTCGATTGATTATGTTAAATTTGTAAGTAAAGAGAATAAAACTAAGTCATACGGAAATGACAAGTAAAGAGAATTTATAGTGATTTAGTCTTCCTAACCTATGTCCACTCTCGGTTCCTCTTCCTTTAAAGCCATTGACTTTCACTATTGATCTTCTTTTTAATGAATGAAGATCAACTACCCTTATTATAACTTTCTCCTTTTTTAGGCTAAGAAGATAACCATCACACTCCCTTTTTATACAAAATCTCTTACCTTCTATAACTTAAAATTATTACCAAACACAAGAGTAGGAGACTAATACTATGCTCAAAATGAGAGCTACAATACTTCATTAGCTCAAGAATAGATGTCCCATCAACCAGGCATGAGCGAGGTATTTATAGGCCCAAAAGGCTTTAAGAATGAAGTCAAAAATTTAAATTCACAAAATTTTGATGTACAAGAGGCACTACCAGAGGCACTATGTAGTACTACTACTACAACTATATTATACATCTAGACTTTAATAGTATTACCATTGGCCTAGGTTGTACTATTGATGCCATAGGTAGTACCTGTTAGGATCGGAGCGGCACTAAGAGGGGGGGGTGAATTAGTGCAGCGGTAAAGTGCAATAAACTTTTCACGATTTAAACACTTTTCGGAAACTTCGTACGATAAAAGCAACATTTTTTGTTTAAAATCGTTTCGATTTCGTTTTAACTTGAAGGGATAAGTAAGACGGAGACAAAGCAGTATAGCATTAAAGTGCAAATGGTTTGCAGTAATGTAAATGATAATAAGTAAATGCAAACCAGAGATCACGCCGATTTTACAATGGTTCGGTCAAATGACATACATCCACTTGCGAGGCCCCTCTTCGATGAGGCTCCCACCTTCCACAAGCAAATCTCTTGAACGGGAAGGGTGAATACCCCTCTTGCAACTTTTTACAAGCAGTTCACTCTCTTACAGATTTTCAGCAAGAAAGAAGGAGGTGAACACTAGCATATTGAAAACAAGACTAGCTAAGACTTTTCTAAGGCCTTTCTCTCAAACACTTGCTGCTCAAAAAGTTGTAATCTCAGCTGAGATTTGAGGGGTATTTATAGGCCTCAAGAGGATTCAAATTTGGGCTCCAAAATTTGAATTATCTTTGGGTTCCCGATGCTAGCGGTGCCACTGCCTATTAGTGGCGGTGCCACCGCCTGTCACTGTCAGACATTGATAGTGCTGGGCGGTGCCACCGCCCAGCTCTCGGGCGCTGGGCGGTGCAACCGCCCAGTCGAGGCGATGCCACCGCCCAGCTCTCAGGTGTTGGGCGGTGCCACCGCAAGACCCTTCGGTTCACTTGTTGGGCTTCAAATTTAGCCCAAACCAAGTCTAATTTTGGGCCCAGTTGGCCCCTAACCAGGATATATGATTATCTCTTAATCCTAATCCTAATGACAAGTGAACTACATAATAAAACACATCATAAGTAAGTTTTTCAACCGTGAACGTCGAGTCTTGTTCTGGCGAGCTTTCCGACGAACTTCTTCTGATGGACTCCCTGGCAAGCTCCCGAACTTGTGATGACTTTAACGAGTAGTCAAGCCTTCTTGGTGATCTTCGTGAACCTCCAACGATCTCTTCGGCGAACTTCCGAAAATTTCGACAGGTTCCCGATTTCTTCTCGGTTGGTTCCGGCAGCATCTCTGATGATTCTTCGGACTCTTAAACGTCCATCGAACTTGACTCTGGTATTCTTGCTTTGTGTTTTCTGGTTATCGTAGTTACTCTTGTACACTTAACTCAATAATATGGATTAGATTAATTAAACAATACCATCGTTGGAAAGGCTAACAAAGCACAAACAATACTTCTCAACTGACTCGAGCGATATTACCACTTGGGTGGTAGTACTACTAGGCTTGGTTTAGGCCACTGGTTTAACCTTCTAACTGCCCCAATTCGGCCCAACTTTAAACTTAGTGGCTTTCTCGATATATAGACTTTGTTTCGGCCAAATATCGACTTAAATTGACCCAAAATAATCATGATTAAGACATTGACAAATCAACCACATATCTTGTATATTTATGAAGCTTTTTACATATTATATGCTCTTCCAACTTGTCATCCGATCTTTTGGTACTTCATTCAAAATTCTAATACATCTCCTTTTCTTTCGATATATCACTTATTCCACTAGCATATTATTTTTCTCTTGACATCCAATCTTCCAACACAATATCGTATCCTTCTAGCATGATGCTCGAATCTTTAGCATAAAGTTTGATTTCTGGCATTTCGATCGATCCTCTAATTTTCTAGTATAATATTCGACTATCTTGCTTAACAACTAAACCTTTGGTGGTCCGAGTTTATGATCGAAGTATTTCTACATTACTTATCTCAAAAGCATATTAATTCAATAAGCTCATTAATTGATTTTATCATCATAATCTGAGAGTCAACATTACTAACCCTTATAGACTTAAGAGTGTTAAAAAATTTTGAGTGAAAAAATCAGTAAAAAGTTTTTTCGAGTAGGCCAGCCAATGTGATATGAGGAAGTAGGGCATGAACAAAGAGCCCTTAAATCAATATACCATCGAGAGATGTAACTCAGAATGGAAAAAAATCTTCTAGAGTAGACCCATTATTGATTCTAAGCATGTAAATGTGATTCATGAGTCTATGGTGTTTAATAAAAAATATTTAGAACTTTTATCACCTTATTCAATCCATTTAGTCTTGACTCTGGACCATCATTTTAGGTTGATCTATCTTGAGAGAGCAATGTGTTTGGATCGAGTCGGTGCTAAGAGGGGGGGTGAATTAGTTATAGGGAAATCTTAGGGGGGCATCACATGCGCAACGGAAGACAATAAAAACAAAATCCCCAAATTTTTCATCGATGTGTTCATTATCGTGAAAAGATTGATGCGTAAAATCCATAAAATAAAAAAATTATGTATATTAAAGATTAAATTACCTACGGAGATTATATATCCCTAAAACCATGTAGATCTCTAGGAGTAGGTGAAGGAGGTCAAGCGTCCTCCTCTCTAGCGATGATCCACACAATAGAGTTGCGACGATGATCCTCAAAACTCCAAGCCTGCTATCTGAGGAGGAGAAGGGGAGGAGAATATGAGAGGAAATCCAAAAAGGCTCTAGCTTATGAACCATTAGTTTCCTCCAATTTATAGAGGTCCCTTGTCAACTTAACCCTAATGGATCCCGCTCTATTGGGTATTGGATCTCCATCCAACTACCGAAGCCTCTTAGATAAGTGGATCTCTATCAAAGAATCTCTCATTAGCTCTTATTGGATCTCATCCATAGGATCCAATAATTCAAGGGCATATTGGATATCCAATAAGATAGGGGCTTCGGCAGATATCTCATATTCAAACTTCTATTCATCGCAATGCCTATCATATATATGTGACCCCCTAGCCCCAATATCGAGCTGGCCATGAGTCATACCTATCAGAACTCCTTCTAGCTTAGTGAATTATTATCTACATAATAATTTACTCGACTCATCGACTATAGACGTACTAGGCAACTACGTCGTAGTCCCCAGACGATACAACGGAATCCAATCCATTGGACTTGTCTATCCTCAGTTACCGTATACCTATAGTCCCACATCTATCTTATATCTTAGAGACCGTATACTAGGCATAGTGCTATCAGACCCATACGGTTTCTACTTAAGTCTCGCTCTAATAGGATTCTTCCGGAGAACTATTTCTCTCTCAATCCGAATGACCTTGGCTAGGGATTTGTTTGAGCAAGAACACATGAAATATTTCTCTCATGACACCGAGAGTGGATGATCCTCTATCGACACTCAATAGTCCTTGTATGATTGGCTACCACTTGTAATGACCGGCTATGCTAGATCAGAAACCTCCAGCTCTATAAGTCCGGTATCAAAGAGTGCAGTACTCATACAGGACATCCTTGGTGTCTCAAGTCTAATTACCAGATACACCACTAGGACTACAGAATCGCTGTCTGACAATAAGGCATAATCAACCATCTAGCATTCCGTAAGCAATTCTATCAGTGAACTCATTCTTCCCTAGTGAGCACCTATACTATATCCCTAGTGTCCCCACATGAGCATCTATGAGACCATATGCATTCACTATATGGACGGGTATACTGCACACCAGTCTATCCGATTATCTCGATGTCTCTCTCGAGAAACTTATGACTGGGATTATTTAGGATCTGTGTTTAAAGGTGAATCGATCTCATTATCGTGATCTCACCACAATCTGATTCCCATTGCACAGATCCATGGACATCACAATATATTCAAACAACAAGTAATATAAAGTGATAAAATGCTAAATGATAATAACAAGTAAAAAGGCTACATGTCAAATCACACGTGCCTTTACTCATGTGATTGGCTTGCAAGGCACCAACGACTAGAAATCTCTCACTTGACCTAAACTCAATCACCTATGTATCTGATCCCCATCAGACCCTTGTGACGCTCAAAGACAATTTGAGACAATAGTTTTGTCAGTGGATCTACAATATTATCTTCAGATGGAACTCTTTCCACTACTACATCACCTCGAGTCACGATCTCTCTATTGTTATCTTCAGATGGATCTACAATGTTATCTTTAGAACACTTCTAATGAGACCCGAGTTCCCTTGTTTGAGCAATCGCCCTATTGTTATTGCAATGTAAGGGAATTAGCTCCTTGTTGCCCTGCACGACACCTAGATCTATAATAAATTTCTTTATCCAGACTCCCTCCTTTGATGCCTCTGTTCCAGCAATGTACTCTGCCTCTGTGGCCGAGTCATTAATAGTATCTTGCTTGGAACTCTTTCAGCATACTACTCCTCCATTCAGGGTGTACATATACCCCGAATTTGACTTGCTATCATCGACATCGAACTAGAAAGTCGAGTCTGTGTAGCCTTCAATCTTGAGGCTACTACCTCTATATACTAGTAAAAGATCCTTAGTCCTTCTCAAGTACTTAAGGATACACTTTACTTCTTTCCAATGCTCCAAGCCTGGATCTGCTTGATACCTGCTCGTGACACTCAGAACTTACGCTATATTAGGCCTGGTACATAGCATGACATACATGATAGACCCTATCGCTAAGGCATATAGTATCCTATCCATGTTTGTTATTTCTTCAGGAGTCTTCAGAGAAATACTCCTAGAAATCGATATCCCATGTCTCATCGGTGTGAGACCTCTCTTGGAATTTTTCATGCTAAACCTTTTGATAAGGATATCTATGTACCTGGACTGGGACAAGTATAGGATGCTTCCCTAAAGTCCTTCAAGGAGAAGTATCTAGATAACCAAGTGTTTACTATGGATAGCATTTCTACATCATTCCCAATGATCAGGATGTCATCCACATATAACAACAAGAAGGTGATAGTGCTCCCACTTACCTTCATCTATATACAAGACTCATATTCGTTCTTAATGAAGTAGTAAGATCTGATTGCCTCATCAAATCTTATGTTCCAACTTAGGGAAGCTTGCTTTAGTTCATAAATGTACCTTAGCAACCTACACACCTTATCTGGGCAGTTCTTGGACATGAATCCCTTAGGCTGTATCATATACACCTCCTCCTCGAGGTTGCCATTGATTAATGCAATTTTCACGTCTATCTACTAGATCTCATAATCATAGTGTGCTACAATAGCCAATAAAATTCGGATGGATTTTAGAATGACTACGTGTGAGAAGGTTTCGTCATAGTCAATGCCTTGCATTTGACGATACCCTTAAGCCACTAGCATTGCTTTATAGGTCTCTACTTTTCCATCTACTCCGATCTTCTTCTTGAAGATCCACTTGCAACCGATGGGTACAATACCCTCGGGTGTATTAACTAGGTTCCAAACCTTGTTAGAGTATATGGAATCCATGTCAGAATTTATGTTTTTTTGCCACTTCCTAGAATCTATACTCGTAATAGCCTCCTCGTAGGTTTGAGGATCAGTATCCTCTCCTCTAATATGTCCCACATATCTCTCAGGAGGATGGGATACTCTACTAGACCTACGTAAAGTTAGAACTTGTGTGATAGGTACTTGAACAGACTCGGGCTGTGGAGTGGTGCTTGAGCTAGGTTCTCCAACCTCGCTTAACTCTATCATGCTCCCATTGTCTCCGGCAAGAATGTGTTCCTTCTCAAGGAACACCGCTCTCTTGGCTACAAAGACCTTTTGATCCTTGGGATAATAGAAATAATACCCATAATTTTCCTTGGGTATTCCATTAACTTGCATTACTCCGTCCTCGATTCTAACTTATCAGGGTTGTATCTTTTAACATGGGTAGGATAGCCCCAAATCATAACAACCATAAGATTGGGATTTTTCCCTTTCTATATCTCATATGGTGTAGACACTACTAACTTAGTTGGAACTCTATTCAGAAGGTAAGTTGTGGTCTCTAGGGCATATCCCCAGAATGAGATGGGTAGGTGAGCGAAACTCATCATGGACCACACTATGTCTATGTTAGGATCAAGAGCACTAAGAGGGGGGGGGGTGAATTAGTGCAGCGAAAAACTTTTGACGATTAAAATCGCATTCGTACGATAAGAGCGATTTCGGTAGAAAATCTGATTCATAAATCACTTTAACTTGTAATCAAGCAAGATGTAGTTAAAGCTAAGATATAAAGGCAGTTTGCAGTTATGATTGAAATCAGAACGTAAACGCAAACTGAAATATGATGTTCATACGATAAAAACGATTTACGTCTAAACGCCGATTTAGAAAATGCAGAGCTTGAAACACAATCGTATGTGCGCAGAAGGCAGTAAGATTTTGAGGAGGTTTGTAGTAAAGATAAGATGCTCAAAGTAAATACAAACTGAGATTTCGAGTGGTTCGGTCAATCTTGACCTACATCCACCTTTGGCTTCCTCCTTCGACGAGGTCACCGACGTCCACTAGAGGCCTTCCTTCAAGAGGCGAAGGCCAACCACCCTTTTACAGTTTCACTCCTTTTGACGGGCTTAGGAGACAACCCTTACAGAATTTTCTTTCCTCTCTTAACAGATTAGAACTTGGAAGAAAAGAGGAAGAAGAACTTTCAACTCATACAGCACTTTTGAGCTCTAAAAATCATAAAGTAAAATTAAAATTTCGGTGGTTTTTGGGTACACTTTCAGTGCTGAAAGGGTGGGGTATTTATAGGCCCCAACCTAGTTTGAATTCTGAGCTCAAAGCTGTCAATTCCCAGAATTCCAGGATCTGGCGGTTGCACCGCCTGATTGAGGTGGTTGCACCGCCTAGTAGAGCTCGAAGACTGAGCCTCTAGGCGGTGCCACCTCCTATCAGGGGCGGTTGCACCTCCTGCCAGAGCTCGAAGACCGAGCTCAAGCGATGCCACCGCCTGAATGAGGCGGTTCAACCGCCTGCCAGAGCTCGGAGACTGAGCTCAGGCGGTGCCACCTCCTGTCAGGGGCGGTTGCACCTCCTGCCAGAGCTCGAAGACTGAGCTCAGGTAGTGTCACTGCCTGATTGAGGCGGTTCAACTGCCTGGCAGAAATTAGGGTCCGATGGGTTGATCCATTTGGCCCAATTTTGGTTTTTCAGGAGCCCAATTGCCCCAAGATTAAGTTAATGAGATCACCTCCCATTTCTAACTTAATCATTGTGCTAACTACGATGTTTCCTAAGACATTTACTGCAACTTGCTCCGGTGCGTCAATCGCTTCTTCCGGCGAGCTTCCGACGAACTTCCGTCGATTATTCGATGAACCCTCGGTGATGCTCCTGCGGACTTTCGGCAAACTCCTGGACTTGCGACGATCCACTTGGCGAGTTCTGATGAGCTTCTTTGGCAAGCTCCTGGACTTCTCGGATTTGTTCCCGTAGAACCTCTGACGACCGTCCGGACTTCCGTCGAACTCTTGAACTCCCAACATGATCATAGTCTTGACTCCGGCGCAACTCCTTCTGCCTGTCTTTCTTCCATCGTAGTTAATCATGTACACTTAAAACAAAACTTCGATCGAGACAATTAATCCTAAGCAATTAACCAAGTTGTCCGGCATGTCATTGGTCCCTCGGCGCTTCGTCCGATTCTTCGGCACATCGTCCTCTCCTGTAGCCTATTGCCCAATCAACCAGTTGACTCTGCAACTCCGATATCCTTGGCACAATACTCGCTCTTCTTGGCCCGATGCCCGAGTCCACGGCCCGAAGCCTTCTGTCGATACGTCGACCGATCCACCGGCCCGACGTCCAATCTTCTGACATGTTCGTTCGGCACAACATGATTTTCCTGCTTTAATTGTCTCATCCTAATCGAAGCATCCTGCGTCACTCAAAACGCAGATTAAATCATAAACATATATCAAGTAGTTTCATCATCAAAATACGAGATTCAACAATCTCCCCCTTTTTGATGATGACAACCACTTGATGATAGAGTTAAACTTAACTCCCGGAGTTTAAACAAACTCCCCCTATCAATATGCCATATTGATAGAACCTTGAATTTAAACTGAATTCAAGTCATTGCAATATTCTTCATGAATACTTGCAACACGTCATCATGAACTTATGCATAAACATATGCATAACATCATATTTCTCCCCCTTTGTCATCAACAAAAAGGAGAAGTCCAACTATTCTTGTGTTTGGAATATAAGTTTAACTTTTTGCATAAAAAACATAATATCAAGTTTTATCATCATGCTGTTTTGAAGCTAGAAAATTTAGCAAGTGTTGCATCATGCTTAGAACATTCAAGCTATCAAGTTTTAGATATGCAAGTTTTACAGAATACAAGATAGCACTTTTGGTAATGTTCAAGATAGCAAGTTCTACATCATGCAAGCTAACAATGTTACAACATTTTAAAACTTGCAAGCTAGCAATTTAGAGATGTTCAAGAAAACTCTTGCTTCTTGAAATATGCAAGTTGCAAGCTAGCAAATTTTTGCTTCCTTTGCAATATTTGAGCTCGCAATTTTGCTTCCATTGCAAGGTGCAAGTTTAGCATGTTTAATTTACTTGAGATAGCAACTATTTGCTTCTCTTTAGACTACAAGCTAGCAATTTTTACGATATGCAAGTTTTACTACATACAAGCTAGCAAAAATTTTGAAAGCAAATGCAAGATAGCTTTCTTGTGTAAGCTTATGATTCTTGCTTCCTATTGTAATGTGCAAGTTGCAAGTTTTGCTTCTTGAGATAGGCAAGATAGCACTTTTGCAATTTTTGTTTGGCAAGCTTGTGATGTTCAAGATAACAAGCTCTTTCTTCTCTTTTGAGAAGTGTCATTTTTGTTTTCTTTGCAAAGTGCAAGCTAGCAAAATGCCAAACTAGCAAGAGATAATGTTTTACATGAGGCAAGTAAATAATTTGGCAAGTGTTACATTTGCATCTTCTCTTTAGAGGAGTGTAATTTTTGCTTTCATCTTGAATTGTGTAAGCTAGCTAGTTTGCCTCTTTTCATGATGTCCACGCTAGAAATTCTTGCTCCCCTTTGTCATTGTCAAAAAGAAGGGAAGACCCTTTTTCAATTTTCAGATTATGACAAAGGTAAGTATCAATTTTATTTGTGCATCATTATATATTCAAATTAAAAAATACACAATTTCATAAACCTTATTTTTCATGCACGATACCGAAAAATAAATCAATCATCATTAATGGGCATATCATACATGATACGCAAACATTAAAATTTTTAAGCATTTATCAACATATTGATCATGATACCAAACATTCATCATTTAAAGCATTCATGATACATATCATATGCAATACATCATGTACATCATTGTCATAAGTATTGAATGCATCATTTCAAATTCATGAATATTTCATCATTGTATGCATCATGCCAAATCATAAAATATACAATCATCATTAATGCATGATTCCCAATCATCATTTATTTTGCATCATGATGGTACCAAATTTGTCAAATTACATCCTACCATGCATGATAGTAACTTCTTATTTGTATACATCAAAACAAATTAATGAATATTTCATGTATTCTTATCATCACATAAGGAATATCAAGAAGAATTATTAGGTGATGAGATAAACATATCATGAATACAAGGAATTACATAAAAATCATATCATGAAAGATTAGAACATGTGAATACCAAAAGACATGATTTCTTTTTGAAAAACCTACTCCATAATTAATCAAAAGAAAATCTTAGGAGAACGATTAATGAAAAAATCTTGATTCATAATAAATCTTAATTTGTAAATATCACGGAATCAAGATCATGATTTTGGATAAAACTTATTCAAATTCAAATCACCAAAAATCATTTTTATGGTTCACAAAATTCGTAACATAAGTAGATTCATGATTTCATTCATAATATATTTTCCCTTTTTTTAAGTATTTCATTTTAAGTGATTGATTTCATGTTAGCATGCTTTTTCATTTATGTTAAACATGCATCAACATTTAGGATAGAAAAATGAATTTCATCATAAAACCATCAAGATCAATAGATTCTCAAAAATGAATTATTATGATCAAGAAAATACGACAATGAAATTTAACACTTTCATGCATTTGGACAAGGTTTTGCTATAGATTTTTAAGTTTAATCACGAAGATAAAACATGCTCATGATCATAAAAAATTTTGTATCCAAAACATATAATTTCCAACATGTTATTAAGGCATGTAATAGTGTAAAATCATCATGGCAATTAAGTGATTTATCATTGAATCAAGAAAGTCCGAAAAATAATCTTAACAAGTTCATGCATTCCGGCACATTTTTGCCATAGTTTTTCAAATACACTCATGAAAATAACATATGCTTATCATCATGTATAGCTTAAAATCTCATGCATAAAATTGTTAATCAAAATATTTAATATTACATCATTATGCATTTCTTCAAATCAAACATGATTTTATTTAATTAAAATCGAGAAATAACAATGGAAATCAACATAATACACATTATTACTTCTTAACCATGATTTCATATTTTCAATCAAAATCATTTTGTTTGTTTATCATAAAATATGCAATATTATCATTTTCAAAATTACTAGCATGATTATAAATTTTTTTTTAAACATGTAATTTTTAAGAAAATTAATTCTAAACTAAAAAAGAAAATACATCATGAAAGCATCAAGTAATTTCAAAATAAATTAGGGGGATTTCGATTATCTCATCATCGAAAGCGGTTAAGGCATAGTTTGCCACCTCTCCTTTCTTGATTTTCTCCTCGTCTTTGGAGGAGCTCGATTCATCCCACTTTGTGTTCTTCTTCTTTGCCCTCTTCCTTTGTTCAAGTTTATTGTTTATTTTAGATTTTTGTTTAATAAACTTATTAAGATTTAGTGTTTAAAGTTCAAGTTCATCATTGTCCTTATCACTTGAGTCATCGCTCAAGTGGTATTCATTTATCTGGAGTTCCAAATCTTTCCTGTTCTTTGGAAGATGATTTTGTTCATCATGTTCATCATGTGCATTGTGCACCATTTCATATGTCATAAACGAACCAATTAGTTCTTCAAGTGGTAAGTTATTTAAGTTTTTAGCTTCTTGTATTATAGTTACTTTTGAATCCCACTTCTTAGAAAGAGAACGCAAAATCTTGTTTACGAGTTCAAAATCCGAAAAACATTTTCCAAGAGCTCTTAAACTATTGACGACATCCGTGAAACGGGTGTACATGTCGCCTATAGTCTCGCTTGGTTGCATTCGAAAAAGCTCAAAATCATGCAATAAACTGTTAACTTTCGAGTCTTTGACTCTACTAGTTCCCTCGTGCGTGATTTCAAGTGTTCGCCAAATGTCAAAAGCCGTTTCACACATAGAAATCCGATTGAACTCATTTTTGTCCAAAGCGCAAAATAAGGCATTCATAGCTTTTGGGTTTAAAGAAAAATACTTCTTCTCCTAGTCCGACCATTCGTTCATCAGTTTAGAGGGAAGTTGAAAACCGTTTTCAACAATATTCCATAAATCCAAATTCATAGAAATCAAGAAAACTCTCATTCGAGTTTTCCAATAAGTGTAGTCCAATCCGTTAAACAACGGTGGACGAACAACCAAAAAGCCCTATTGAAAGCCATGAAGAGCCATTTCTCTCGGGTGTAAATCCGAAATGAGAAATACCGGGCTTTGATACCAATTATTAGGATCAAGAGCACTAAGAGGAGGGGGGGTGAATTAGTGCAGCTGAAAACTTTCGACGATTAAAATCGCGTTCGTACAATAAGAGCGATTTCGGTAGAAAATCCGATTCGTAAATCACTTTAACTTGTAATCAAGCAAGATGCAGTGAAAGCTAAGATATAAAGGCAGTTTGTAGTTATGATAGAAATCAGAACGTAAACGTAAATTGAAATATGATGTTCGTACGATAAAAATGATTTACGTCTTAAAGCCGATTCGGAAAATGCAAAGCTTAAAACACGATCGTATGTGCGGAGAAGGCAGTAAGCTTTTGAGGAGGTTTGCAGTAAAGATAAGATGCTCAAAGTAAATGCAAACCGAGATTTAGAGTGGTTCGGTCAATCTTGAACTACATCCGCTTTCGGCTTCCTCCTCCGACGATGTCACCGACGTCCACTAGAGGCCTTCCTTTAATAGGCGAAGGCCAACTACACTTTTACAGTTTCATTCCTTTTGACGGTCTTAGGAGACAACCCTTACAGAATTTTCTTTCCTCTCTTAACAGATTAGAACTTGGAAGAAAATAGGAAGAAGAACTTTCAACTCATACAACACTTTTGAGCTCTAAAAATCACAAAGTAAAATCCGAATTTTGGTGGTTTTTTGGTACACTTTCATTGCTGAATGGGCGGGGTATTTATAGGCTCCAACCCAGTTTGAATTCCGAGCTCAAAACTATCAATTACTAGAATTCCAGGATCTAGCGGTTGTATCGCCTAATAGAGCTCGAAGATTGAGCCTTTGGGCAGTGCCACCTCCTGTCAAGGGTGGTTGCACCTCTTGCCAGAGCTAGAAGACCGAGCTCAAGCGGTGCTACAGCCTGATTGAGACAGTTCAACCGCCTGCCAGAGCTCGAAGACTGAGCTCAGGCGGTGCCACCTCTTGTCAGGGGTGGTTGCACCTCCTGCCAGAGCTCGAAGACCAAGCTCAGGCGGTGCCACCACCTGATTGAGGCGGTGCCACTGCCTGATTGAGGCGGTTCAACGGCCTGACTAAGGCGGTTCAACCGCTTGGCAGAAATCAGGGTCCGAATGGGTTGATCTATTTGGTTCAATTTGGGTTTTTCAGGGGCCCAATTGCCCCAAGATTAAGTTAATGGGATCACCTCCCATTTCTAACTTAATCATTGTGCAAACTATTATGTTTCCTAAGACATTTACTGCAACTTGCTCCGATTCGTCAATCGCTTCTTCCGGCGAGCTTTCGGCGAACTTCCATCGATCATTTGATGAACCCTGGGTGATGCTCCTGCGGACTTTCGGCAAACTCCTGGACTTGTGATGATCCACTTGGCGAGTTCTGACGAGCTTCTTTAGCAAGCTCCTGGACTTCTCGGATTTGTTCCCGCAGAACCTCCGACGACCGTCCGAACTTCCGTCGAACTCTCGAACTCCCAACGTGATCATAGTCTTGACTCCGGCACAACTCCTGCTGCATGTATTTCTTCCTTTGTAGTTAATCCAGCACACTTAAAACAAAACTTCGATCGAGACAATTAATGCTAAGAAATTAACCAAGTTGTCCGGCATGTCATTGGTCCCTCGACGCTTCATCTTATTCTTCGGCACATCGTCCTCTCCTACAGCCTATTGCCCAATCGGCCAATTGACTCTGCAACTCCAATATCCTTGGCACAATACCCGCTCTTCTTGGCCCGATGCCCGAGTCCATGGCCCGAAGCCTTCTGTCGATACGTCGATCGATCCACCGGCCCGATGTCCAATCTTCTTTCATGATCCTTCGGCACAACATGATTTTTTTGCTTTAATTGTCTCATCCTGATCGATGCATCCTGCGTCACTAGAAACGCAGATTAAATCATAAACATATATCAAGTAGTTTCATCATCAAAATACGAGATTCAACAATCTAATAGTGTATAATTCCTCATTTCAAATACACCATTGAACTAAGGTGTCTAAGGAGGCATCCATTGGGATATAATCTTATGGTCCTTAAGGAATTGGATGAACTCTATACTCAAGTACTCACCTCCGTGATCTGATTGAAGAGTCTTAATACTCTTTTTAGTCTGGTTCTCCACTTCATTCTTATACTCTCTGAATTGATATGATTGAAGAGTCTTAATACTCTTTCCAATCTGGTTCTCGACTTCATTTTTATTCTCTTTGAATTTTTCAAAGGCCTCGAACTTATACTTCATCAAGTACACATGCCCATACCTTGAGAAATCATTAGTAAAAGTAATAAAGTAGGAGTAACCACCTATGGTATAAGATGACATGGGTTCATATATATATCACTATATATGAGTTCTAGCAGCTCAATGGTTCTCTCTCTAGTTCTACTAAAAAGAGAGTTAGTTAGTTTTTCACGAATGCAAGGTTCACAAGTTGCATATAACTAATAGTCGAATGGATCTAGATATCCATCCTTTAGCAACTTTTGGATCCTTCTCTCATAGATGTGACATAGCCTACAATGTCACAGGTATGCACTGTTCACCTCATCTCGTTTCCTCTTGGACACACTTACATTCATTATATGTGGAGCCATGTCTAACATAAACAAACTATTATGCAATATTCCTCTCATGATGATCTCATCATCTAATAATATTCAACAATCATTATTTTCAAAAACTAATTTATATCCACTTATTGACAAACATGAAATTGAAATAATATTTTTGATAATAGAAGGAACAAAATAGCATGCATCCAATGAAATAATAGCTCTACTTGGTAGATGTAGGTGTTAGGAAATGAGTTGGCACTAAGAGGGGGGGGGGGGGGGGGGCGGTGAATTAGTACAACGATAAAAATTACGTCAGTTCAAAACTTCGTTGTAATTAAATTCGTTTCCGATGAAAAACCATTTTGTAAAGGTAATAACTTTACAAGTGCATAGAAGAGTGTAGTGTATGTAAAGCAAGTAAAGTGGTTTGCAATTAAAGTAAATTGCTCAAGAGAAACGTAAACCAGATTTTTGTTAGGATCAAGAGCACTAAGAGGGGGGGGGGGGGGGGGGGGTGAATTAGTGCAGCGGAAAACCTTCTACGATTAAAATCGAAAACTGCTTTCATTCGATAGAAGTGATTTTGGTAAGAAAGCCGATTCGTAAATCACTTCAACTTTTGACTAGGAGAGATGCAGCAAAGATATGAATGCAGTTTGCAGTTATGATGGAAATCAGAATATAAGCACAAACTGAAATACGACGTTCATACGATAAAAGCGATTTCGATTTAAAAGCTGATTCGTAAACCACTTTAACTTGAGATAAGGCGAGAAGTAGTTAAAGCAAAGATATAAAGGCAGTTTGCAGTTATAATGGAAATCAGAACGTAAGCGCAAACTGAAATACGACGTTTGTACGATAAAACTGATTTGTGTTTTAAACCCCGATTCGGAAAGCACTGAACATTGAAACACATTCATAAAAACAGAAAAGGTAGTAAGCTATTGAGGAGGTTTGCAGTAAAGATAAGATGCTAAAAGTAAATGCAAACCGAGATTTAGAGTGGTTCGGTCAATCTTGACCTACTCCACTTTTGGCTTCCTCTACCGACGAGGTCACCGACGTCAACTAGAGGCCTTCCTTCAATAGGCGAAGGCCAACCACCCTTTTATAGTTTCACTCCTTTTGACGGGCTTAGGAAACAAACCATACAGAATTTTCTCTCCTCTCTTCACAACTCAGAACTTGGAAGAACAGAGGGAGAAGAACTTTTGGCCTTTACAATAATTTTGAGCTCTAAGAATCACAGAAAAAGATCAAGATTTCGGTGTATGTTCATACCCTTTTAGTGCTGAATGGGTGGGGTAATTATAGGCCCCAACCCAGTTCAAATTTGGAGCTCAAAACTGTCAATTCCCGGAATTCCGGGATCAAGCGGTTGCACCTCCTGACTGGAGCGATTGCACCGCCTGGCAGAGCTCGAAGACTGAGCCTCTTGGCGGTGCTACCTCCTGTCAGGGGTGGTTGCACCTCCTGACAGAGCTTGAAGATCGAGCTCAGGCGGTTGCACCTCCTGACTGAGGCAGTTGCACAGCTTGGAAGAGCTCGAAGACCGAGCTCAAGCGGTGCCACCTCCTGTCAAAGGAGGTTGCACCGCCCAGTCTCGCTCGGAGACAGAGCCCCAGGCAGTGACACCACCTGGCTGGAGTGGTTGCACCTCCTAGTCTCGCTTGGAGACTGAGCCCAGGTGGTGCAACCACCTGCCTTGGGCGGTTCAACCGCTGGCAGAAATCAGGGTCCGAATGGGTTGATCCATTCGGCCCAATTTGGGTTTTTCAAGGGCCCAATTGCCCCAAGATTAAGTTAATGGGATCACCTCCCATTTCCAACTTAATCAATGTGCTAACTACGATTTTTCCTAAGACATTTACTGTAACTTGCTCCGGTGCGTCAATCGCTTCTTCGGGCGAGCTTCCGGCGAACTTCCTTCGATCATCCGATGAACCCTCGGTGATGCTCCTGCGGACTTCGGACAAACTCTTGGACTTGCGATGATTCACTTGGCGAGTTCCAACGAGCTTCTTTGGCAAGCTTATGGACTTCTCGGATTTGTTCCCGCAGAACTTCCGACGATTGTCCGAACTTCCGTCGAACTCTTGAACTCCCAACATGATCATTGTCTTGACTTTGGCGCAACTCCTGCTGCATGTCTCACTTTCATCGTAGTTAATCCTGCACACTTATCTCAACATATAGATTAGATAACAAATGACAATTGACTTCATCATCAAAATCTGAGATTCAACAATCTCCCCCTTTTTGATGATGACAATCAATTGATAATGGAGTTAACCTTAACTCTTCTTGTCTATATGCCATACTTGAGATAAGTCATTCTTGAATTCAAAACCTAAGAATTCAAGAGACATATTGATAAGTTAAAATCATTTGAACTTATCAATACTCCCATCATGATTCCCATCATGATGTATCTCTTTGAAGATGATGTCAAGGCTTGACATTCATTTTCAAATATAACAAGTTTGAATGATGGTAATAGTAGCAATTCATCATATTGTAAGATATCAACATGTAAAGCTGTGAAGTAAGATTTTGATATCATTACATGATGTACACATTTTAAATATTTTAGCAAGTATTGCATTTCTTCACAGGGTAAGATATCAACTCAAGGCATAATGCAAATTAATGCATGGCATCTGTTCATATATCTCTTGGTGATGCAAGCATGGCATAATCATAGCATCAGTGTTTATAGCATCAATTCATATATTTCTCCCCCTTTGTCATCAACAAAAAGCATGGTAGTGTTAGGATCGGAGCGGCACTAAGAGGGGGGGGTGAATTAGTGCAGCGGATTAAAACTTTGGTTTCGGAAAAATCTTTCGCACGATAACAAACAATATCAATGAGAACCGATTTGGAAGCTTGAAAACTTTGAGACGTATGGAAGCGTAATGACTGAGTAAAGAAATTTGCAGTATGTAAATGACAAGATTAGGATGCAAACCAGATAACATAGTAGTTTTAAAGTGGTTCGGTCAAAATGACCTACATCCACTTGCGAAGCCTTCTTTGAGGAGGCTCCCAACTTCCACTAGCAAATCTCTTGTAGGGGAAGGACTAATACCCCTCTTACAACTTTTTACAAGTGGTTCACACTCTTACAAATTTTTGAATAGAAAGAAGGAGGTGAACACTCAAAGCAATTGAAGATAAAAACTTGCTAAAGACTTTGCTAAGACTTTTGGCTCACTCTCTTGCTTCTCAAAGGTTGTAATCTCAGCTGAGATTTGAGGGGTATTTATAGGCCTAAAGAGGATTCAAATTTGGGCTCCAAATTTGAATTCTCGTGGAGTTCCCGATGCTGGCGGTGCCACCGCTTGTTAGTGGCGGTGCCACCGCTTGTTAGTGGCGGTGCCACCGCCTATCACTATCAGACGTTGACAGTGCTGGGCGGTGCCACCGCCCAGCCCAGGCGGTGCTACCGCCCAGCTCTCGAGCACTAGGCGGTGCCACCGCCTATAGTGTTTTCAGCCCACTAGTTGGGCTTCATTCTTGCCCCAAACTAGTCCGAACTTGGGCCCAATTGGCCCATACTTGGGTTATAGGATTAACACCTAATCGTAACCGTAATTAACGTGTTAACTACGAATTTAAAGAGATTTTCTAAGCTATTACAAAGTCCGTAAGTCAAGACTTCTTCCGGCGAGCTTCTGGCGAACTTCCGACGGTCTTCCGATAAACTCTCGGAAACCATTCTGCGGACTCCCGGCAAGCTCCTAGACTTCACGATTTGATCTTGGCGAGTTCCAACGAGCTTCTTCGGTAAGCTCCGATCTTTCTCGGTGAGCTCCGCGAACTTCCAACGAACCTTCCGGCGAGCTTCCGAAAAACCCTTCGGCAAGCTCCCTACTCATTCTTGGCTAGTTCCAGCAGCATTCCTAACGAACCTTTGGACTTTCGTCGAACACTCGAACTCCCAACGAATCCTTCGCGCTTGACTCCAACACTTTGTTTTGCTTTATGTCTTCATCGTTATCATAGTTAATCCTGCACACACAATCCAAAACTCTACTCCGATCTAGACAGTTATTACAACGCGAATCGACATTCCGTTGCCCGGCACGTCATTGGTTGGCGCTTCGTCCGATTCTTCAGCGCATCGTCCTCTCTTGCGGCTTGTTGCCTAATCGGCGGTTGACCTCCGCAACCCCGATAGCCTTGGCGCAATTCCGCTCTCCTTGGCCCGATGCCCGACGTCCGAAGCCTTCTGCCATCCAATATCTTGACGTGATCTCCTCCGGCGCAACGTCAATTCCTCCTTCGTCAACTGTCTAATCCTGATCGAGTAGACCTGCATTACTCAAAATGCAGTTAAACATCTAAACACAATCAATTAGTTTCATCATCAAAATCCGAGATTCAACAATCTCCCCCTTTTTGATGATGACAACTAATTGATGACTAACGGAGTTAACCTTAACTCCCCAGAGTTTAAACAAACTCCTCCTATCAATATGCCACATTGATAGAATCTTGAATTCAAACTGAATTCAAGTCATTGCAATATTCATCATGAATACTTGCAACACATCATCATGAACATATGCATAAACTTATGCATATCATATCATCAACATACTTCTCCCCCTTTGTCATCAACAAAAAGGAGAAGTACCACAATCAAGTGTTTGTTATATGGGTTCAACTCATTGCATGAAAAACATAATATCACGTTTTATCATCATGCAGTTTTGAAGCTAGAAAACTTTAGCAATTATTACATCATGCTTAGAACATTCAAGCTATCAAGTTTTAGATATGCAAGTTTTACAGCATACAAGATAGCACTTTTGGTAATGTTCAAGATAGCAAGTTCTAGCAATATTATAACATTTTAGAACATGCAAGCTAGCAGTTTTGAGATGTTCAAGAAAGCAACTCTTGCTTCTTGAAATATGCAAATTTGTCAAGTTTTGCTAGATGTGCAAGTTAGCATTTTTGCCTCTTAAGATAGTCAAGATAGCACATTTGCTCTTTTTGAGATAGCAACTTTTTGCTCTCTTTAGACTACAAGCTAGCAATTTTTACGATATGTAAGTTTCACAATATACAAGCTAGCAAAAATGCCAAACTAGCAAGAGATAATGTTTTACATGAGGCAAGCAAACAATTTGGCAAATGTTACATTTGCATCTTCTCTTTTGAGAAGTGCAATTTTTGCTTTCATCTTGAATTGTGCAAGCTAGTTAGTTTGCCTCTTTTCATGATGTCCACGTAGAAATTCTTGCTCCCCCTTTGTCATTGTCAAAAAGATGGGAAGACCCTTATATTAATTTTCATATTATGACAAAGGTAAGTATCATTCTTATTTGTGCATCATTATATATTCAAATTAAAACATACATAATTTCAAAAACCTTATTTTTTATGCACGATACCGAAAAACAAATCAATCATCATTAATAGGCAGCTTGAAACAGGGGTGATTCGGCCATGTTGCAGCCCCTATTCCTCACCGGTGCTACTTGTACGCAAGAAGGACGGAACTTGGCGGATGTGCATCGACTACCGAGCTTTAAATGACATCACTGTCAAGGACAAGTACCCAATACCAGTGGTGGATGAACTTCTCGATGAATTGAAAGGAGCTCGAGTCTTCACGAAGTTGGACCTCCGATCCGGTTACCACCAAATTCGGGTATGTGACAATGACATTCCAAAAACTTCATTTCACACACATGATGGCCATTATGAATTCTTGGTAATGCCTTTTGGACTCACTAATGCTCCTTCAACCTTTCAAATTCTCATGAACGATATTTTTCGAAGCTTTCTTCGTAAATTTGGGCTGGTATTTTTCGATGATATTCTCGTTTATAGCCCTTCTCTTGAGACCCACTTTCAGCATTTACGGATTGTTTTGACGATCCTTCGGGAGAATACTCTTATTGTTAAGCAACCAAAGTGCAGCTTTCTCCAGCAAAAAGTAGAGTACCTTGGGCATATAATATCAGAAGAAGGAGTGGCGGTAGACCCAACAAAAATTGAGGCAATGCAAGGCTGGCCGAAACCTACAAACGTGAAATTACTACGGGGGTGCCTTGGACTAACGGGCTACTACCAAAAATTTGTTAAGGACTATGGGATGATCAGTGCACCACTTACTTCTTTACTGAAAAAAGATGCTTTCCAATGGTCAGACAAAGCCTCTGCTGTCTTCGACAAACTTAAAGCAGCCATGACAACGACGCCGGTGCTTGCGCTACCAGATTTCAAAAGACCCTTCATCATTGAGGCCGACGCATCTAGAGTCGGAATTGGAGCCGTTCTCATGCAAAATTATCGACCACTCACATACACTAGCAATGCATTATCTCCCTCCCATCAAAACATGTCAGTATATGATAAGGAGATGCTTGCCATTGTATACGCAGTAACGAGGTGGAGACCCTACCTGATCGGCCGACGATTTCAAATTAAAACTGACCATAAAAGCCTCAAGTACTTTTTGGAGCAAAAGATATCATCCCCTGAGCAGCAAAAATGGGTAACCAAACTTCTTGGATTTGATTATGAAATTATTTATAAAAAGGGGAAAGAAAACGTTGTTGCAGATGCACTCTCACGGCTACCTGAACAAGCTAAGGTTTCAACCATCTCCCTTCCTACCACTGGTCTCCTCAAGGATATTAGGGAAGAAAGGAAGAAGGATCCAGAGATCAGCAACATCATAAAAAAATTGGAGGAGGATCCAAGTGTAATAGCCCACTACACTTGGGATTCGAGGGATCTACGCTACAAAGGTCGCATTGTGCTTATACCTGACTCCCCTTGCATCGCAATCATCTTGCATGAAATGCATTCTATACCTTCAGCATGGCACTCTGGATTCCTAAGAACCTACAAAAGAGTGAAGCAAAATTTTTATTGGAGAGGGATGAAAAAAATTATTGCTGAATATGTGGCACAATGTGATGTATGTCAACAACACAAGGGTGAAACTGTGGCAAATCCAGGGAAGCTACAACCACTACCCATACCAGACTTAGTGTGGACTGACATCTCCATGGACTTCATCGAAGGGCTGCCATCTTCTAAAGGTAAAAGCACGATTCTCGTGGTGGTTGATCGACTTACGAAATATGCTCATTTTTGTGCTGTGAGAAATCCCTACACTACTGCTAGTATTGCCCAGATTTTCATAGAAAATATTGTTAAACTGCATGGGATGCCAAGGTCCATCGTAAGTGATCGTGACAGGATCTTCACTAGTAAAATTTGGACCGAGTTATTTCAGTTACAAGGCACCAAACTCAATATGAGCACAGCGTATCATCCACAAACTGATGGCCAAACAGAGGTGGTAAATAGGTGCTTAGAGACGTACCTCTGGTGTTTCGTTAACGACCGACCAAATGAGTGGGCGAAATGGCTTCCCTGGGCCGAATGGTGGTATAATACTATATATCATTCATCTACAAAATGTACCCCTTATGAAGCATTGTATGGTCGACCATCCCTTGTGATTCCAAAGTATGTAATTGGCTCGGCCAAGGTAGATCAGGTTGACCAAGAATTGATTGATAGGGACAAACTCTCACAATTGTTAAAAGATAATCTCTCTACCGCTCAAGCCAGAATGAAGCAGCAAGCTGACACATGACGAAGTGAAAGAGAATTTTCAGTGGGAGATTGGGTTTATCTTCGACTACAACCATACAAGCAACTCTCTATCAACACTCGAGCCTCCATGAAGCTATCCCCACGTTTTTATGAGCCCTATCAGATCATAGAGCGTATTGGAGCCATTGCGTACAGACTTAAATTACCTGAGGATGCCAAAATTCACCCTGTCTTCCACGTATCATGCCTAAAGCCCAAGTTGGGAGAACACGAGTCACCCCAGATCCAACTGCCCAACACAATTGAGGATGGAGTTATTCAAGCCCAACCACAAGCCATCCTCGATCGCAGGATCGTGAAGCGTCGCCGACATCCCTCTACCGAAGTACTAGTGCATTGGAATAATCTACCACTTGAAGACGCCACATGGGAACCATATGAGGAGCTGAAGACCCGGTTCCCTGAGTTTATGGAATCTCAGCCTTGAGGACAAGGTTGATTTGAAGAGGGCGGGTCTGTTAGGACTCTAGCTAGGAGAGTCCTAATTGAGAGGGACATTCTGTTAGGACACTATTAGGACTCTGTTAGGACTGTTGAATCTCGGATTTTGATGATAAAATCAATTGATGGGTTAATTGATCTAATCCATATTATTAAGTTAAGTGTGCAGGATTAACTACGATAACCAGAAAACACAAAGCAAGAATACCGGAGACAAGTTCGATCGACGTTTAAGAGTCCGAAAAATCGTCGGAGATGCTGCCGGAACCAACCGAGAAGAAATCAGGAACCTGTCGGAATTTTCAGAAGTTCACCGAAGAGATCGTCGGAGGTTCACGGAGATCACCGAGAAGGCTCGGCTACTCGTTAAAGTCATCACAAGATTGGGAGCTTGCTGGGAGTCAGTCGGAAGAAGTTCGTCGGAAAGCTCGTTGGAACAAGACTCGACTTTCGCGGTTAAAAACTTGCTTAGGATGTTTTTTTGTTATGTAGTTCACTTGTAATTAGGATTAGGATTAAGAGATAATCCTATATCCTGGTTAGGGGCCAACTGGGCCCAAAATTAGACTTGGTTTGGGCTAAATTTGAAGCCCAACCAGTGAACCGAAGGGTCTAGCGGTGGCACTGCCCAGCACCCGAGAGCTAGGCGGTGGCACCGCTTGGGCTGGGCGGTGGAACCACTTGGCTGGGCGGTGGCACTGCCAGTCCACTATCAGTGTCAGAAACTGACAGGCGGTGGCACCGCCAGCATCGGGAACCAAAGAGAATTCAAATTTTGGAGCCCAAATTTGAATTCTCTTGAGGCCTATAAATACCCCTCAAATCTCAGCTGAGATTACAACTTTTTGAGAAGCAATTGTTTGAGAGAAAGGCCTTAGAAAAGTCTTAGCTAGTCTTGTTTTCAATTTGCTAGTGTTCATCTCCTTCTTTCTTGCTGAAAATCTGTAAGAGAGTGAACCGCTTGTAAAAAGTTGTAAAAGGGGTATTTACCCTTCCCCTTCAAGAGATTTGCTAGTGGAAGGTGGGAGTCTCGTCGAAGAGGGACCTCGCAAGTGGATGTAGGTCATTTGACCGAACCATTGTAAAATCGGCGTGATCTCTGGTTTGCATTTACTTATTGTCATTTATATTATGGCAAACTATTTGCACTTTAATGCTCTACTTCTTTGTCTCTGTCTTACTTATCCCTTCAAGTTAAAATGAAATCGAAATGGTTTCAAACGAAAATGTTGCTTTTGTCGTATGAAATTTCCGAAAGTGTTTAAATCGTCAAAAGTTTATCACACTTTACCGCTGCACTAATTCACCCCCCCTCTTAGTGCCGCTCCGATCCTAACAATTAGTATCAGAGCTAGGCTCACTCTCAAATTTGGTTTGATACCCAAGAGAGATGGCTTACTCCGGCATACATGAGGGTCACTCTATCACACGTCCACCCTTGTTTAATGGGTTCGATTATACTTATTGGAAGACTCGTATGAGGATCTTCCTCATTTCCATGGATTTTGAGCTTTGGACTATTGTTGAAAATGGATTTCAAAAATCATCTCTTCCGATGAGCGAATGGAATGAATCGGAGAAGAAGGTTTTTGCTTTAAACCCAAAGGCTATGAATGCCTTTTTTTGTGCACTAGACAAAAATGAATTTAATCGTGTTTCAATTTGTGATTCGGCTTTTGATATTTGGAGAACTCTTGAGGTCACTCATGAAGGCACTAGCCGAGTGAAAGAGTCCAAAATCAACATCCTTGTGCACTCTTACGAACTTTTCTGAATGAAACCAAGTGAGTCCATCAGAGACATGTACACCCGATATACGGATGTCATCAATGGACTCAAAGCTCTTGGTAAAGATTTTACTAACTTTGAACTAGTAACTAAAATCTTAAGATCCCTCCCTAAAAGTTGGGATCCAAAAGTTACAGTAATTCAAGAGGCTAAAGACCTTAAAACATTCCCTCTTAAAGAACTTATTGGGTCTCCAATGACCTACGAAATGACATGTCAAGCTCATGACGAGCTCGAGAACCCCCTTCGAAAGAACAGGAAGGATATGACACTCACATCACAAGAATACGACTTAAAAGGAACATCAAGTGATGAGGACAGTGACAATGACATTGCACGTTTGACTCAAAAATTTAAAAATTATTTGAGAAAGAATAAATTTAAAAATAATACAAAAAATAAATTTGAACACAAGAAGGACCAAGTGATTTGCTATGAGTGTAAAAAACCGGGACACTACAAGAATGATTGTCCTCAAGCGAAAAAGAGAACATTAAAGAAGAAGGCGCTCAAGGCAACGTGGGATGATTCAAGCGCGTCCGAAGAAGAGGAGTCCAACACCGAGCAAGTTGCTCATTACGCCCTAATGGCTATCGGAGAAGAGGTAACGGATTTAATTGATGTAGATTTACCTTATCATGAATTATTAAATGCTTTCCATTAGTTATTCGATGAATGTAAGACAATTAGTAGAAAATACAAATTGCTAAAAAATGAGCATGATAGTCTCACTTGTGATATCGATAAATTAAAAACTGAATATCATGATAGTTTAGCTCCATGTATAAAATGCCATGATCTAGAATCTCTCCAAAAGGAGAACTTGCTACTTAAGGACACCTTGAAGAAATTCGAGGTTGGTAGCAAATCTTTGAACATGATCCTTACAAATAAGGGTCACGTTCCTAAAAGAAGTGGAATCGGATTTGTGAGAAGTCCTCACCAAAATCCAACCACCTTCATTAAAGGCCCGTCTTACATGTTCGGCACTAAAGCAATTGCAACTTTTGTTGCAAATATGGACATAAAACTTATAAATGTTCATTCAAGAAAATTAGTCCGAACAAACTAATTTGGATTCCTAAAGGAACCATGATCAATTCTATGCAATATGATGAACAAGTTAAATCAGTTTTTAAGGCACCCAAAAGAAAATGGGTACCTAAAAATAATCCCTTCTTGTAGAAACATACACCATCACAAGCTAGGAGCAAGAGATGGTATCTAGATAGTGGATGCTCAAGACTTATGATTGGAGATCCATCTCATTTCTCTATGCTCACTAGCAAAGAAGAAGGGTACGTCACCTTCGGAGACAACAACCAAGGCAAAATCATTGGCAAGGGAACCATAGGTAACAAATTAAAATTTTCCATTGATGATGTTTTCCTAGTTGATGGATTGAAATATAATCTCTTGAGTGTTAGTCAATTATGCGATAAAGGTTATATCGTTAGATTTGAATCAAATATGTATATTATTGAAAAACCAAACCATAACATAACTATGATTGCATTAAAACAAAATAATGTCTACACCATCAACCTTGATGAACTAAGTAATGAAATGTGCTTCTCCACTTTAAATGATGATGCTTGGCTTCGGCATAGTAGACTAGGCCATGCAAGTATGAAACTAATATCTAAGATCTCATCTAGAGAATTAGTGCGAGGAATTCCAAATATAAAGTTTATTAAGGACAAAGTATGCGATGCATGTAAACTAGGTAAACAAATAAAAACTAGTTTCAAACCAAAAACTCAAATTAGCACCACTAGACCATTACAATTGATTCATTTGGACTTATTTGGACCATTTGAGATGACAAGTCTAGGAGGAAGCAAATATGCGTTTGTAATTGTGGATGACTATACTAGATACACTTGGACCTATTTCTTAGCTCACAAAAGTGATTGTTTCAAGTGTTTCTCTAAATTTTGTAAACTCACTCAAAACGAAAAAGGTTTCATGATTTTATCAATTCGGAGTGATCACGGTGGCGAATTTCAAAACCGTGACTTTCAAAATTTTGTGAAGTTAATGGATACAATCACAACTTCTCCACTCCAAGGAATCCCCAACAAAATGGAGTAGTTGAAAGAAAAAATAGAAACCTACAAGAAATGGCAAGAACATAGTCTACCCAAGTATTTTTGTGCCGAAGCCGTAAATACGGCTTGCTACATCATGAATAGGGTCCTAATAAGACCATCCCTATCAAAAACTCCCTATGAATTATGGAATAACAAAAAACTAAATATTTCCTATTTTAAAGTTTTTGGTTGAAAATGCTTTATTTTGAATGAAAGGGATGCCTTAGGAAAATTTGATGCTACATCCGATGAAGGCATCTTTCTTGGTTACTTTTCCGTTTCTAAGTCTATTCATGTGGTTTTTAATGAAATATCTAATTTAAAGAAAAATGATTTTGATGATGATCTTGATTTTGATAATTTGAATTTAAATGAACCCCCTCCTCAAAATAGCAACTTGGATGCACCTTCTTCCGAAATTTCCTTACCCAAGGAATGGAAGTATATAGATGCTCATCCAAAGGAGCTAATTATAGGAGATACATCAAAAGGGGTTCAAACTCGTTCCTCTTTCAAGAATTTTTGTGCTAACACTGCATTCCTTTCTCAAATTGAACCTAAATGCATTGACGAGGCCATAAAAGATGATTTTTTGGTTATTACAATGCAAGAGGAATTGAATCAATTTGAGAGGAATAAGGTATCGAAGCTTGTTCCTAGACCTAGTGACTATTTAGTCATTGGTACTAAATGGGTCTTTAGAAACAAGCAAGATGAAAATTGTATCGTGGTTAGAAACAAGGCTAGATTAGTGGCCAAAGGTTTCAACCAAGAAGAAGGTATTGATTACGAAGAAACCTTCACTCCCGTGGCTCGATTAGAAGCAATAAGGATGCTCCTTGCCTATGCTAGTAGTAATAATTTTAAATTATTTCAAATGGATGTCAAAAGTGCCTTCTTGAATGGTTTTATTTCCTAAGAAGTATATGTCAAACAACCTCCCGGATTTGAAAATTCTCTTCTTCCTAATCATGTATTCAAATTGACTAAGGCTCTCTATGGCTTGAAACAAGCTCCTAGAACTTGGTATGAAAGGCTTAGTTCCTTTCTTATTTTAAATAATTTTACCAAAGGCAAGGTTGATACTACATTGTTTATTAAATATTTTGAAAATAATTTTCTTATTGTGCAAATTTATGTTGACGATATTATTTTTGGCTCTTCGGATGAATCACTATGTGAATCATTTGCCAAATGTATGAGTCATGAATTTGAAATGAGTTTAATGGGTGAATTAACTTTCTTTTTAGGATTACAAATCAAACAACTTAGGGATGATATATTTCTTAACCAATCTAAATATACATTAGAATTGTTAAAATGATTTAACATGGATAATTCAAAAGCAATAAACACCCCTATCAGTACTGCGACTAAGTTAGATATGGATGAAAATAGTGAAATTTCGATCATAAAACATATAGGGGAATGATAGATAGTCTACTCTACCTCACCGCGACTAGACCGGATATTATGTTTAGTGTAGGACTTTGCGCTAGGTTTCAATCAAATCTTAAATTATCTCATCTTAAAAGTGTTAAAAGAATATTTCGGTATCTTAAAGGAACTCCAAATCTAGGATTGTGGTATCCAAAATCTAAAAAAATTGATTTAATAGCTTATGCAGATGCCGATTTTGGTGGATGCAGGATAGATAGAAAAAGTACATCCGGAACATGCCAATTTTTAGGACATGCACTTGTTTCTTGGACTTCCAAGAAACAAAATTCAGTTGCACTATCTACGGTGGAAGCCGAGTACATTGTTGCAAGTGCATGCTGTGCACAAGTTGTTTGGATGAAAAATACATTAGAAGACTATAGAATTCACATTAAAAATATTCCCATAAAATGTGATAATACTAGTACCATATGTCTTACTAAAAATCCAATTCAGCACTCTAGAACTAAGCACATCGACATTAGGCATCATTTTATACGCGATCTTGTCCTTAACAATGATGTTGTTCTAGAATTCATTGACACAAAGCATCAATTAGCAGATATATTTACAATTTACAATTTGAATTATGAGTTTGTATTCGAATTATGATCTTGACTTATTGGAGTTTCTACTTGAAATTTTTTTTAATCACAATTTCTTCCTTGTACACCTATAATTTTTGTTATTTATAGAAAGAAGAGATTTGATAAAATGGATGAATGCTGAATTTTCCTTTATGATGAACTCTGTGTAAATATTTTAGCATACTTAGTTTTGGATGATGAATTTTTGTATGATCAATGCTAAATTCTTGATGTTATAATCACAAACTATATGCTTCAAGTCTCATTCCCTTTTTGTTGATGACAAAGGGGGAGAAAAGTGATGAGTTGTACCATTTTGATAGCATAACTTATATGAATTACAAAAGCTTGTGTGATATGAATGTCTTATATGCCTTGCAAAATCTTTGAGAATATTGCAAGATTGATTGATCATATTGAAAGCATGTCTAACATGTATATCATGAAATTTATGTTGAAAATATTTATCTCCTGTCGTAGTAAAAATTGTCTCTTATCATTCGACTTGAAAATGGTTTTCATCGAAGTTTCGCATTTACTTATGCTTAAAGAGAATAACGATAAGTTCTACGGTTAGAACTTATCGGTTAATGCTTGAATTCAATGGTATGGAATTCAAGTGTTTTTATCTTCTCATAATATGGCATATACATAGGGGGAGTTTTGTTTAACTCCATCATCAATTGATTGTCATCATAAAAAAGAGGGAGATTGTTGAATCTCGGATTTTGATGATAAAATCAATTGATGTGTTAATTGATCTAATCCATATTATTGAGTTAAGTGTGCATGATTAACTACGATAACTAGAAAACACAAAGCAAGAATCCCGGAGTCAAGTTCGATGGATGTTTAAGAGTCCAAAGAATCATGAGAGATGCTGCCGGAACCAACTGAGAAGAAATCAGGAACCTGTCAGAATTTTCGGATGTTCGCCGAAGAGATCGTCGGAGGTTCACGGAGATCACCGAGAAGGCTCGGCTACTCGTTAAAGTCATCACAAGATCGGGAGCTTGCTGGGAGTCCGTCGGAAGAAGTTCGTCGGAAAGCTCGCCGGAACAAGACTCGACATTCGCGGTTGAAAACATGCTTAGGATGTTTTTTTGTTATGTAGTTCACTTGTAATTAGCATTAGGATTAAGAGATAATCCTATATCCTGGTTAGGGGCCAATTGGGCCCAAAATTAGACTTGGTTTGGGCTAAATTTGAAGCCCAACCAGTGAACCGAAGGGTCTGGCGGTGGCACCTTCCAGCACCCGAGAGCTGGGCGGTGGCACCGCTTGGCTGGGCGGTGGCACCGCTAGTCCACTATCAGTGTTAGAAACTGATAGGCGGTGGCACCGCCACTGACAGACGGTGGCACCGCCAGCATCGTGAACCAAAGAGAATTCAAATTTTGGAGCCCAAATTTGAATCCTCTTGAGGCCTATAAATACCCCTCAAATCTCAGCTGAGATTACAACTTTTTGAGAAGCAATTGTTTGAGAGAAAGGCCTTAGAAAAGTCTTAGCTAGTCGTGTTTTCAATTTGCTATTGTTCACTTACTTCTTTCTTGCTGAAAATATGTAAGAGAGTGAACCACTTGTAAAAAGTTGTAAGAGGGATTTTTACCCTTCCCCTTCAAGAGATTTGCTAGTGGAAGGTGGGAGCCTCATCGAAGAGGGACCTTGCAAGTGGATGTAGGCCATTTGACCAAACCACTATAAAATTGGCGTGATCTTTAGTTTGCATTTACTTATTGTCATTTATATTACTGCAAACCATTTGCACTTTAATGTTCTACTTCTTTGTCTCCATCTTACTTATCCTTTCAAGTTAAAACGCAATCGAAATGGTTTCAAATGAAAACGTTGCTTTTATCATACGAAGTTTCCAAAAGTGTTTAAATCGTCAAAAGTTTATCGCACTTTACCGCTGCACTAATTCACCCTCCCCTCTTAGTGCCGCTCCGATCCTAACAAGGACTCTAGCTACGAGAGTCCTAATTGAGAGGGACATTATGTTAAGACTCTAGCTAGGAGAGTCCTAATTGAGAGGGACATTCATGTAGGATGTTTTTTCTTAGAGAAGGATTAGGAGTTGTAAGGGAATAGGAGTCTTGAGTAGGAGTCCTATTAGGAGTTGGTTAGAAGTAAGAGTCATAAGTAGGAGTCCTATTAGGAGTTAGGGTTTAGAAGCCCTATAAATAGCCATGTATTCCTTCTCTATTCATAAGCAATAGATGAATCTTTTCTGCAGCCTTTGACAGCAACTTAGAGGGAGGAACCCCTATAGAGTTCCAAGGAGGCCGATCCCCTAAAGAGATCAACTCCAAGTTTAGAATCTGCAAGGGTTCTAACAGCTCGCACGCAGGCCCAGCTCCTGTAGGCGGCTTACAAACGGGCCCAGCTCCTATAGGTGACTCGCCCGAGAGCCTAGCACCCGTAGGCACCGCCGTTGCGTGTGGGCGCAGTGCCCGTGCACAAGCAGTCGCTGCTGCAGGTAGCCCTTCCTACGGCCCTACATTTGGGCGCAGTTCCCACGTGCAGGCGACCACCACTATAGTAGCCCGCCGGTGGCCGGTTGGAAGCCTGAACATAGATGGCGGCGTTGCCATCTGCGAGGGCAGCAACAATTGCTGCCCTTTCTCGCTATTGCATCAATACTTTTGACGTCAAAAGCTTCTCCAAAATACAACACACACAGTTCAAAACCAATCTTTCATACGAACAACCTAGCTCTAATAGCACTATAGGGAAATCTAGGAGGCGACATCAGATGCCTAGCAGAAGAACATAAAAGAAAACCCCCAATTTTCTAAAGTTGTGTTCATCATCGTACGAAGTTTGGTGTGTAAAATCTGCATAACAGAAAACTACATATATGAAAGGTTGTGTTACCTAGGGAGATTGTATATTCCTGAATCCTTGCAGATCTTTAGGAGAGGGTGAAGGAGGTCAAGCGTCCTCTTCTCTAGTGGTGATCCACATCGTAGGGCTGCGATGATGCTCCTCAAATGTCTAGGCCTACTATCTAAGGGATAGAAGGAGAGGAGAATAAGAGATGACAACCAAAAAAGCTCTAGCCTATGAACCTTTGGTTCCATCCTATTTATAGAGGCCCCTTATAAACTTAACCCTAATGGATCCAACCCTATTGGGTATTGGATCTCCATCCAACTACCCAAGCCTATTAGATTAGTGGATCTCTATCCAATAATCTCACATTGGCTCTTATTGGATCTCATCCATAAGATCCAATAATTCAAGGGCTTATTGGATTGCCAATAAGATAGGGGATCTAGCGGGTATCTCATATCTGTACCTTTACTCGTCGCAATGCCTACTATATATATATAACCCTCTAGGCCCAATATTGAGCTAGTCATAAGTCATACCTATCTGAACTCCTAACTTAGTGAATTATTATCTCCATAATAATTCACTCGACTCATCGACTATAGATGTACTAGGTCACTACGCCGCATTCCCCAAATGATACTGGGTATTCCAATCCAATAGACCTATCATTCCTTAGTTACTGTATGCCTATAGTCCCTCATCCATCTAAAATCCTAGAGACCGTATATCGGGCATGGTGCTGTCAGACCCATACAGTTTCTAGTCGAGTCTCGCTTTAATCGAATTCTCCTAGAGAACTCTTTCTCTCTCAATCCGAATGACCCTGGCCAAGGATTTGTCTGAGCAAAAACACATGGGATTGCTAGGATCGAGTTAGCACTAAGAGAGGTGGGGGTGGGAGGGGGGGGGGGTGTGAATTAATGCAGTAGATAAAAATGATGTTGGTTCAAAAAATCTTCGAACGATAAAATTCAATTTTGACGAAAATGTATTTAACTTGAAAGTGTTCGTAAGAGTGTAATGAGCAAGTAAGGCAGTTTGTAGTAAATGTAAATTGCAAGAAGTAAATGCAAATCGAGTTTGGGCCACTATTGCAAGATGTAAATTGCCATCGATGGTTCCACCTATTGAGTCACTATTTGGGCCTTTCACTTAGCCCAACACAGCCCAAACTTGGGCCTAATTAGCCCCTAATTGAGTTGACCCAATTTCAACCCAATTATGCCTAAATCCTACTTCGATCTAGATAATTATTACAAAGCTAAATCAAATATTGTCTAGTATGTCATTGGTTTATCGACGCCTCGTTTGATTCTTTGACGAATTGTCCTATCTTATGGCCTATTGCCCAATCGGCCAGTTGACCTCCATAACTCTGAATTCCTTAGCATAATTTTTGCTCTTGTTGGCCCGATGCTCGAACCCATGGCCCAAGGCCTTCTGTCGATACATCGACCGATCCTCCGGCTTGACGTCCAATCTTCTGATATGTTCCACTTGGCCCAATATGATTCTTCCTGCCTTAATTGTCTCTCCTTGATCGAAGCTTCCTGTGTCACTCAAAACACAGATCAGCTAAAACACTATCAATTAGTTTCATAATCAAAATATGAGATTCCAGAAACTCTCCCTTTTTGATGATGACAACTAATTGATGACGGAGTTAACCTTAACTCCCCCTATCAATATGTCATATTGATAGAATTTTTGAATTAAAAAATCCAAGCAACATGTCATCATAAAATCATACATAATCAAAATTTCAATACTTCATTCCATGCATAATTATCATCATACCTTCTCCCCTTTTGTCATCAACAAATTTTTTTCATCTTTTGAAATGTGCAAGATAGCACTTTCGCTTCTCTTGAGATTACAAGCTAGCAATTTTGCTTCCTAGCAAGTTTTTCTCCTTTAAATATGCAAGTTACCAAGTTCTTTGCTTTCCTTTGAAATGTACAAGCTAGCAAATTTTCTCCCCTTTATCATTGTAAAAAAAAAAGGGAAGAATACAATATTATAATTCTTTAACCTTTACATCAATTTTCAAATCATGACAAAGGTAAAGTATCAATTTTATTTCAATAAGTTTGTGCATCATTATAGTTTCAAATTAAAACATCAACAATTTAAAAACCTTATATTTCATCCTTACTTCATGCATGATACCAAAAATAAATCAATCATCACTATGGCATATCATATATGATACTCAAGCATTCATGATACATCATTTTATCAAAAAGTCATAGTATTGCATGTATCATTCCAAATCATAAATATTTCAAATCATGATGGTAACAAAATATCAAATTACATTACATCTTACCATGCATGATCATAACTTCTTATTTGTATGCATCAACATAATATCATGAGTATTTCATGCATAATTTCATATTATCACATGAAGAATATTAAGAAAAATTAATTGGGTAATGAGATGTACACATCATGAATACAAGGGAGTCATGAACCAAATTTCAAGTTGTGAATATCAAAAAATAAAGAGAAAAATTATGATTCTTTTTGGGTGACTCAAATAGTGAAAAGAAGAATCATAGTAAATGATCTTGATTCATAAAAAAATTCATGTTATAATTCTAAGAATTCACAAGAAAAATCATGAAACATTTGACAAAAAGATTATCGATTCATGCATTTGAATAAATATTTTTAAATCATCATCACTTCAACTCATCATGCATAATTTCAAAATGTAAAATCATCAACCATGATACAAACATTTATTTTCAAAACATTCATCATTATTTTCAACTCATTCAATTTATCAAATCAATAAAGTCACTTTCAAGAGATTCAAAATGAAATAAAGAGATTTATCGATCTCTTGAAATGCAAGTGATTTCGCTTCTCCCTCATTCAACTCAACTCAATTCTTGCTAAATGACTTCAAAATTTAAGCAAAAAAATATCTCATCTTGGGTTTCCCGGGTCCTGGCAATACCACCACCCAGATTGGCGGTACCACCATCTTAGGACTCTAGCTTGGAGAGTCCTAGTTGAGAGGAACATTCATATAAAACCTACCTAAGCCGACCCATATTAAAGAAGTGAAGAGGCTGGCTAGGATTAGGAGGTTGTTTCTTAGAGAAGAATTAGGAGTTGTAAAGGAATAGGAGTCTTGAGTAGGAGTCCTATTAAGAGTTAGTTAGAAGTAGGAGTCTTAAGTAGGAGTCCTATTAGGAGTTAGGGTTTAGAAGCCCTATAAATAGTCATACAATCCTCCTCTTTTCATAAGCAATAGATGAATCTTTTCTGAAGCCTTTGAGAAGCAACTTGGAGGGAAGAACCCCTATAGTGTTCCAAGGAGGCTAATCCCCTAAAGAGATCAACCCCAAGTTTAGAATCTGCAAGGGTTCTAACACCTATTATTAGGGTAGCATTCTTGGCATCTCGCTGCCCTTCCACAACCATCCATCAGCCCTCCACAACCACCCAAAGCAATTCCCATAATTGCTTAAAAGATCGTCGCCAAATTTCGCCGTTATCTCCACCACTGTGGATCATCTTTTGATCTCCCATGAATTGCAATAGGTTCTGGTTTCCTACCTTACTACTACTGCAATTTAGTTATCCCTATTCAAAAATCCAAAAAAAAATTATTCCTATATTTCTGCCTAAACTTTTCGTCACAAAGTTTTCATCTCTACAACGAAAGATATATTGTAGAATTCCAACCGCATAGCATAGACTCTTTGATCTTGCTATTATGTTTTTTCTATCCAAATTTCTATGATTTTTTTATGACAGCTTTGACACTTTCTAACAACAGATTTCCCTTTAGTTTTGTCAAAAAATTCTCAATATAAACTATTGATCTTTTATGTCTAATCTGCTATACTTAAAAATCTACACTATAAAATTTCAGCCGCATAGCATAGTTTTTTGATCTTGCTACTATGATTTTTCTATCCAAATCTCTATAAAATTTTTATGATAGCTTTGACACTTCTTAATAGTAAATTTCCCTTTGATTTGTTGAAAAATTCTCAATATAAACTACTGATCTTTTACGTCCAATCTGCTACACTTGAAAATCTGTGCCGTAGAAAATTTCAACCGCATATTGTTGCCTTAACCCATCTATTTGCAATCCTTTTTGAATTAAATTTCTTATATACTTTATAGATCATTTTGGCTTCCATCTAAGGTTGATCTATTGAGGAATTCATCTCTAAAAATGATTTTGTGTTATTGTAAATTTTTGTCTTAAGGTGCTGAAATTTTTCGACGAGAATTCTGCTATCGCAACTTACACAAATTTTCTTGCTGTTACTACTAAAATTTCCTTGATTAAACTAGACATCCTTGCTATCATATAAACTTAGATATTGCTGTCAATTTCCTCCTCAAATCTCTCAAGTTTTTGGTGGAAATTTTATCGAGAAACCGCTGTTTCTTCGACGATAATTCTGCTCTTACAAGACAACATAATTCTGCAGCAAACTTCACTGATTTCTATCAAACCTTTGCTGCCATCTACCACAGATCTAAAACTTTCATCCATGGCCCTAAAACTCCACCAAACCACACCCTCAAATAACACCCAAAACAGCCACAAAATAAGCCTAAACCATAGCCTACATCCACCAATCCACCAACCCTTTTGACCAATACTTCTCTCAATCTATACATGCCTTTAAACCAACAACAAAAGAGAGATATTAACATCACATATTTGAAGTCATATACTATGAAATCTGAGGAGATAATCAAAGCTAAATTTGAAGCCTTCGAGGCTCGAATGAAGGATAAGATTCAGACTCTCTTTACCGAACTCAGTTTAGGCCGACCACCAAGCACGAAGAAATCACATCAAGGAGAGAGCTCTAAGAGGGGAAGCCTCATGGAATCCTCTAATGGCAACAATTTAAAGAATGACTACTGATTCGCTTCGGACCAACCGATTACAAGAACATTGACGGACAACTAGCAAAGATCCGACAAACCTCCACCATTCAGGAGTACCAAACTAGGTTTTAAAGGTAATTTAATCAAACTCATGATTAGTCTCAAAAATAGCTATTGGGGACCTTCATTGAGGGCTTGAAGCCAGAGATCCGGGGAGAAGTTAAAGCGTGACAACCGTACACGCTTATGGCAGCCTTCTCTTTCGCACGACATCAAGAGGAGCGATTGAACCATAAAGCTCGGAGGACTAGGGTGACTCCTCAACCAACAATACTAAAGCCCTCAGTCCCCCCTATTATCGACCGAGTCCCTACATTAAAGAGGTTGACAAGAGAAGAGCTTCGAGAGCAATATGCGAACTGGTTATGTTGGCATTGCGACGAGCCGTGGAGCCGTGAGCATCGCTGTAGTAAAGGGAGACTTCTTATGATTGAACCAGTAGAAGAAGAGGTCATTGAACATCTAGAAGAGAGCCTTGAACATGAAAAAGAAGATGCAGAAGAAGAGCCACAACCGACCGAAGTTACGGTACATGCACTAGCCGGTTACTCAAACCCGCAAACGATGAAAGTTGGAGGCCTTCTCAAAGAACAACCGATCACTGTTCTCATCGACATGGGCAGTACTAATAACTTCCTAAATAGTAAGGTTTGACGTTAAGGTCAACGACGGATGGATTTTGAAGTATAATCGTAGGTGCCTACGAGTGAAACTGTTGCTGCAGGACCAAGAGATAATTGCATATTTCTTCCTCCTCCCTCTTGATGATCATGAGGCCATGCTAAAAAAAAAATGGTTAACAAAACTTGGTGATGTTTCTTTGAATTTTACGCAACTATTTATGAAATTTTATAGTAAGGAGAAACAGGTGATATTACATAGGAAACGTGGGGGCGACATAACGATAATTTGCACATAAAAATGGACAAGGTTTTACATAAAGCATGCAGCAGCTTTCTGGTACAAGTTGAGCCGCAAACTAAGGGAGAGCCAATAGAATTTGAAGATCTAAATCTACTTCCTTTGTTTGCTAAATTTTCAGATATATTTGATGAATTGTGCAACCTACCTCTTACCCATCGGCATGATAATTGTATAACGGTTCTTCCAAGCAAATCTCTAGCAAATACTCAGCCATATCAGTATCCACATCTCTAGAAAGATGAAATAGAAAGCATTATAAAAGAGATGCTTGAAACAGGAGTTATTCGGCCAAATTATAGCCCCTACTCTTCACTAGTGCTCCTCGTACGAAAGAAGGACAGAACATGGCGATTGTGTGTTGATTACCGAGCTCTCAATGGTATAACCATCAAGGATAAATACCCTATTCCAATAGTAGATAAATTGCTATATGAAAGGGAGCACAAATCTTCACAAAGCTGGGCTTTCGATCTGGGTATCATCAAATACGAGTGTGTGAAGAAGACATGCCGAAAATTACCTTTCGAACACACAACGGCCACTATTAATTTTTGCTTTCTTCAACAAAAGGTGAATTATCATGGGCATATCATATTAGAGGAAAGTGTGATGGTGGAACCCTCTAAAATAGAAGTAATGTAGAACTGGCCGACCTCGAGGAACATAAAATTGCTACATGGCTTTCTGGGTTTAATAGGCTACTACCGTAAGTTCGTAAAAAAATTATGGAAAGATCAGTGCACCACTTACTTTCTTTCTAAAAAAAGATGTCTTCCAATGGTCAGACAAAGCCTCTACTGCCTTTGACAAACTCAAGGCAACCATGATGACGATGCTGGTGCTACCAGATTTTAACCGACCCTTCATTATTGAGGCCGACGCATCTGAAGTCAAAATTGGAGCAATTCTCATGCAAGATGATCGACCACTCGCATACACTAGCAAGACATTGTCTCCCTCCCATCAAAATATGTCAACATATGATAAGGAGATGCTCGCCATTGTGCATGCAACAATGAGGTGGAGACCCTACTTGATCGATCGACGATTTCAAATTAAAATCGACCATAAAAGCCTCAAGTACTTTTTGGAGCAAAAGATATCATCCCTTAAGTAGCAAAAATGGGTAATAAAACTTCTTGGATTTGATTATAAATTAACTTACAAAAAATGGAAATAGAATGTTGTTGCAGATGCGCTTTCACAACTACCCGAGCAAGTTGAATTTTCGGTCGTTTCACTTTTGACCAGTGACTTCCTTGAGGATATTAAGATGGAATGGTAGGAAGATTTAGAGACCAGTAAGATCATAAAAAAATTGGAGAAAACACCAAGCTCCATGGCTAATTACAATTGGGACTCAAAAGAATTACACAATAAGGGGCGCATTATACTTGTGACAAATTCTACTTGCATCTTCACGAGCAGATTTTGGATAAAGTTTTTCCATATATAGGGCACTAAATTAAAAAGGAGTGTGGCATATCACCCACAAATCGATGGCCAAACAGAAGTTGTGAATAGGTGCTAGGAGATAGCCCAAAGCCACCCACCAAATATGACTACCCAAGGAGAACTTCAGACCCAACCAAGTGCTATTATTGATCGATGGATTGTGACTCGACGATGACGACCCACTACTGAAGTGCTAATACAGTGGGCGAACCTACCAACATAATATGCCACTTGAGAGAACTGTGACGACTTGAAGATCAAATTCTTAGAATTCATGAATAATCAGCCTAGAGGACAAGGCTGATTTGAAGAGGGCAGGTCTGTTAGGACTCTAGCTAGGAGAGTCCTAATTGAGAGGGACATTCATGTAAAACCTATCTAAGCCGACCCCTATTAAAGAGGTGAAGAGGCCAGCTAGGGTTAGGAGGTTGTTTCTTAGAGAAGAATTAGGAGTTGTAAAGGAATAGAAGTCTTGAGTAGGAGTCCTATTAGGAGTTGGTTAGAAGTAGGAGTCTTAAGAAGGAGTCCTATTATGAGTTAAGGTTTAGAAGCCCTATAAATAGTCATGTATTCCTCCTCTTTTCATAAGCAATAGATGAATCTTTTCTGTAACTTTTAAGTAGTAATTTTGGGGGAGGAACCCCTATAGAGTTCCAAGGATGCCGATCCCCTAAAGAGATCAACCCCAAGTTTAGAATCTGTAAGGGTTCTAACACACCGACCAGATTGGCAGTACCACCGCCTGACAGTCTCAAAGACTGAGTCTGGGTGGTACCACCACCTGACATAGTCTCAAAGACTGTGCCACCGACGGTTCCACCAGTTTGGGTCACTGTTTAGTTCTTTCACTTGGCCTAACATAGCCTAAACTTGTGCCCAATTGATCCGTAATTGAGTTGGCCCAATTCCAACCCAACTACGCCTAAAACCTACTTTAATCTAGACAATTATTACAAAGCTAAATCAAATATTTTTCGGCATGTCATAGGTTCATCGATGCCTCGTCCGATTCTTCGGCGCATCGTCCTCTTGCTAGTCATAGGTGCCCAGCAAGCCAATCACGTGAGTGATGGCACGTGTGACTTGATACAAAATCTTTTTGCTTATTATATTTTGGCATATATCACTTTATAACTATTGCATATGTGCATATATATATTGTGATGTCCTTGGATTTGTGTAATGAGAATCGGATCGTGATGAGATCACGATAATGAGATCGATTCACCTTTAAACACATATCCTAAATAATCCCGGTCATAGGTTACTCGAGAGGGACATTGTGATAACCGGACAGACTAGTGTGTTGTATACCCATCCATATGATGGATGCAGCTAGTCTCATAGCTGCTCGTGTAGGGACACTAGGGATATAATACTAGTGCTTATTGGAGTATGAGTTCACTGATTGATCCGCTTACGAAATGTTGGATGGTTGATGATGCCTTATTGTCAGATAGCGATTCCGTAGTCCTAGTGGTGTATCTGGTCCTTAGACTTGAGACACCAAGGATATCCTGTATGAGTGCTCCAATCTTTGATACTAGACTTATAGGTTTGGCTGTCCCAGATCTAGTATAGTTGGTCATTGGGAGTGGTAGTCGACCTTACGAGGGCTATTGAGTGTCGATAGAGGATCATCCACTCTCGGCATCATGAGAGGAATATCCCATGTGTTCTTGCTCAGAAAAATCCCTGGCAAGCTTGGAAGAATGTGAAGCGCACAAAGGTTGGGATGGCTGAGTTTGAGCTACGGCTCAACGTTGACAACTATACTTGATGGTGCTCAAGGCAAGCGAGGCGCTTGGTCAACGATGAGACCATCCAAGGTGGAATGAGTTGCTCAGTGATCGAAAGAGTTGTGCAAAACTCACAGAGGTGAGGGGAATTGCTAACTCAAAGAATTCGGTACTCATGCATGGGCTTGTATGCGGACGATGGAATGTTTGTGGCCATCCCAAGGCGACCGAAACTCGGCGCCATGGAGCATTGAAACTTTCTCTTCGGCATGTGAAGGATACGTCCGTAGGAGGCTGAAGTGTGCAACGAGTTCAGCATGTTGCTAGGCCTTGATGGGTGCAACGGGGGCTGTATTAACGGGGAGTTGCAATCTAGCAAGTGCATTTGCAGGAGGCAGAACAATGCACAGTTTGTTCAGCAGGTCAGAGTAGTCCAAGGGGATGGTGGTCTCCGAAACGAAGAGAGATGTTGCTCCAATGGGGCAGTTATCCAAGAGGGATAAGTCCCAACTCTCCAAAGGGAGAATCATGTGAGACGGACCTCACATGTTGAGGAGTACCTCAACAAACAACAACTCCACAAAGCTCGATGGACTGAGCAAGCGGCGAGGAGTCGTCGCATGATCTCGCTTGAGAGAATGCATTGGTGGATGCATTGCAAGATCAAGTGGGGGAGCGACCCAAAGCAACTTAAATGAAGGCACACTTGGAGTCGATGTGGAGATCGGACTCAAGGGAGGGCTGACCCGTGGAATGATGGGCGCGAGGGCCACCATCGACTCAATGCAAAAACGAGGAGCGGAGCAACTTGGGTGTAACTTGGCGAAGTACCCAAGCCGCATGAAGGGAGCCAGCATAGAAGTTGGAACATGGAGCAGAGGCACAGTGCTTTCCTTAGACAGAGGTCAAGGACATGAACTCTTGCAGAGGCAAGAGTAGGATCATGTTGTTCCATGGGTCCTTCATTCTAACGGAGCGGACTCATCTTGCATGGTGCCAAAGATGAAGGGAGCTTCTGGGCACATGCACCTTATCTCGAAGGAGCATTTGATGGAGGAACTAAGGCGACTCAATTTGCGAAGGCGAAGTTGGGTTTAGAAGGCCTTAGCATGGGGCAAGAGGACGTAGAGGCGGGTACTCTTGAAGAATATGCCATAGTGTTGCCATTCAAGTTGCCATGAAGGAAGCGGTGCAAAGCAGAGATTGTGCTGGTAGGGGCAGAGGCCCAGGATCCAGACAATGGTGCACAAATTACAGTGAAGTCGGTGGACATCGGGAGCTACTAGGTGACGGACTGTCCTAGAGCGGTGCTTCATCTAGGTGTGACCCAAGAGTGGGTGGATGAAGGTCGATTGCCAAAGGAGCGAATAAAATCAAAGGTGGAAGAGACCCTGTGATGTATTGGCAGAGGCCACACATGGAGGGTTCACAATTCGAGTTTATTCCATAAGGATCTGAATGCAATGGAGATGTCACCAAGAGGCGACATGGTGCAGCGGATCGTGGTGGAACAGTTCGTGGCAATGCGATACACATGACATAGTCCTGGGAGGGACTAGATCATATGGAGGTATGATCGAGAGCTACTGGAAGCTCCACTTCGGTGAACGACACGACGACAAGAAGGGCTATAGATTCAAGGAGTGAAGGCCATGGTACCGTAGAGGCGGGTCTTTCGTGCGTGCATCGAATTTTGCATCGGATGAAAACCTTGGTCATCAGCATATGGGAGCTGGGTTTCACTAAGGGAAAAGTTCGGATGCAAGTACTAGTGAGTTCCATGGGAGGGATTTGATCATGCAGAGGTATGATCGAAGTAGTTGGAGAGTTGGACTACTCCAAAGCTTATATTCGCTTAAGGGAGCCCGGCAAGTCAGAGGACAAGGCCGAGTAAGTGAACGTTGCTACCAAGGAAGCTAAGGAGAACAGAATCGGTGCAAACCCTACAACGCGATGGCAGAGGCCATGCATGAGAGTTGCAGTTTATCTTTCCATCGACCAAATAGACTACTTGGAGAACACAGAGGTGTTGAAGTAGGGGGTCGAAAGGGGCGAGGAAGCGACGACGAGTCCAGAGGGACTTAGCTACCCAAAATCAAGCATCAGTTAGAATGGAGGTGGACTCCGAGGAGTGCTACAGAGACATATCTACTGATCGTGAAGAAGAGGGATGCAGATGCGAGGCGACGGATAGTAGGGCCATGGGCATGGCAGCGCCATGGTACCGTAGAGGCGAGACTTCCGTGAAAGTCGTTGATCCCTTGCTCTCATGGAGGGAGAGCGCTTGGTCGTGAAAGGGGCCGAAGAGGTAGAGGATGCAGAGACAATCTCCAAGTACCATGACAAGGCTGAAGGGTAGAGGCCGAGGAACTTCGTAAGACCCGTGTCAATGAGCTTCTCATCAAGATAGCCGAAAGTGAAGGACTTCGGGTCATGCAAGAGTGCATAACCAAGGAACGAAGCAGGCAGTACGCGGTGCTGTACCTTTGCTACTCAGCGGAGTAGGCGACAGGGTTGATGGAGAAGATGGTACAATCCCAGAGGCGACCAAACCTATGAGAGAATTACTCCAAGTTAGGGTGAAAACTTCCCGCATTCCAGAAGTTCGATGGCATTAAGAAGGTGAATCACAGTAAGTAACTCAACACAATGAGTGCAAACACTTAAAGTGCTTTAGAAGTGTGAGCAAAGGGCAGGCGAAGGCCAGTAACCAGCTCGATGCATGAAGTACAACCCCGAGGAGGGGGGCGAAGTCAAGTAACCTTTGCCTTCTCAACTCTTAAGAGAATGGGCAAAACCGAGTACCCCAATTCTCTTATCCAATAGAGGAGCTCTGCACAAGTTCAAAGACCCTTCGAAGATAATGGAAGATAATAGTTGTCAAATCCTCATCAACGGTGATCAGTGCTACTGAGAGTAGATTGTCCGCTTCATTTCCCAACGAAATGTCAATCGAAAGCGGAAGTGATGCGAACCTACTTGGATGCAACAACTATGTGAAAGAAGAGTCAATGAGCAAATTTTATGGAGGAAGGACCCAAAACTTCAGAAGTTTGCCAGACGATGCTCGTTAAAGCTCCAACAAGCATCCACCCAGTTCAAGCAGCATGAGGAATTTGAGAGACTGGCGCAGTAAGGATGGTCTTTTCCTTCATCTAGGGGGATCCGTAGGAATCAACAATGATCAACACAACTTAGCCAACCCCACACCAGAGTCAGAGTCATTGGTGAGTTGAAGCAGCATGGCGGATCAAAGGTTCGACTACTCAAAAATAGTAGCGGAGAGCAGCTAGGAGCTAAGAGGCGCATTGTAGCTGGAGCAGAAGATTGAAGACTCAGCAAAGGCGAGGAGTTGCAGTGTTGACAAAGGCTTCAACGAGGATGTCGTAGGAATAAATGGGGGAGAATGTCATAGACAAACTTTTAAACAAGGTGTTTGATGTAATGCTTATGTATGTCCATGTCTTTTGGCATGTTCATGCCTTGTACAGCATGTAGAGGGGCGGCCGAAGGCTTAATAGTCTCATTTTAGTTGGGTTGGTGGCCTTTTTAGGCTTGTAAATAAAGGTTGTGTCATGTGGACACGTGCGAGAGATTTTCGATCTATAATGGACCATTTTACCCTTTGCTGTGCCATTGTTCAGAGCTTGGAAAGTCTGTTTGTAATTTGCACTATCTAGGAAGTATTTTTCGGAGATGTTTGCTTGTGGATCCCGATTGAGGCGTTCTCTCTAACCCGTTCTCTCTTTTGTTATTCCTAAGGGACAATGGGAGACTTCGGGGAGGCTGACCTTTACGGACGGACACGCAAGGGTGCCGCACGGCTTAGGCAAAACCAGCTAAGTCCGTGACAGCTTGGCTGGGCGGTGGTACGGCCAGGACACTGTCAGTGTCAGACACTGACAGGCGGTGGCACCGCCACTAACAAGCGGTGGCACCGCCAGCATCGGGAACCAAAGAGAATTCAAATTTTGGAGCCCAAATTTGAATCCTTTTGAGGCCTTTAAATACCTCTCAATTCTCAGCTAAGATAACAAATTTTTGAGAAGCAATAGATTGAGAAAAAGGTCTTAGAAAAGTCTTAGCAAGTCTTGTTTTCAATTTGCTAGAGTGTTTACCTCCTTCTTTCTTGTTGAAAATTTGTAAGAGTGTGAACCACTTGTAAAAGGTTGTAAGAGGGGTATTTGTCCTTCCCCTTTAAGAGATTTGCTAGTGGAAGGTGGGAGCCTCATCGAAGAGGGCCTCGCAAGTGGATGTAGGTCATTTGACCGAACCACTTTAAAATTGGCATGATCTCTGGTTTGCATTTTCTTATTGCTATTTACATTACTGCAAACCTTCTTAGGTGCTTTATTTTCTCATTACCTTTGCTGCACACCTTTACGAACACGCGTTCAAGTTATGCTTTTCATGTTCGATTTTTATTGTATGAAAGATTTGTCGAAACCAACGTTTTAATCCACTGCGCTAATTCACCCCCCCCCCCTCTTAGTGCCGCTCCGATCCTAACAATTGGTTTCAGAGCCCGATATTTCTCATTTCAGATTTACACCCGAGAGAAATGGCGCTTTATGGCTTTCAAGAGGGCTATCGGTTGTTCGTCCACCGTTGTTTAACAGATTTGACTACACTTATTGGAAAACTTGAATGAGAGTTTTCTTGATTTCTATGAATTTGGATTTATGGAATATCATTGTTGAAAATGATTTTCAACTTCCCTCTAAATCGATGAATGAATGGTCGGATTTGGAGAAGAAGTATTTTTCTTTAAACGCAAAGGCTATGAATGCCTTATTTTGTGCTTTGGACAAAAATGAGTTCAATCGGATTTCTACATGCGAAACGGCTTTTGATATTTGGCGAACACTTGAAATCACGCACGAGGGAACTAATAGAGTCAAACACTCGAAAGTTAATATTTTATTGAATGATTTTGAGCTTTTTTGAATGCAACCAAGCGAGACTATAGGCGACATGTACACCCGTTTCACGGATATCGTCAATAATCTAAAAGTTCTTAGTAAATCTTTTTCGAATTTTGATCTCATAAGCAAGATCTTAAGATCCCTTCCAAAAAGGTGGGATCCTAAAATAACCGCAATATAAGAAATAAAAGATTTAAATTTTTTTCCACTTGAAGAAATAATTGGTTCGTTGATGACATATGAAATGGTGCACAATGCACATGATGAACAAAATCACCTTCCAAAAAACAGGAAGGATTTGGAACTCCGGACAAATGAATACCACTTGATCAATGACTCAAGTGATGAGGACAATGATGAACTTGAACTTCGAACACTAAATCTTAATAAGTTCATTAAATAAAAATCCAAAATAAATAATGAACTTGAACGGAGGAAGAGGCCAAAGAAGAGGAAGGCAACCAAGGATGAATCAAGAACTTCTAAATGTGAAACGGTGAATTGGGCTTTGACGGGCTTCGGCTATAAGGTAAGTAACTCAACTCTCTTGAATTATTTTGAATTTACTTGAAGTCTTGCATGAGTGCTTAATTTAGAATAGGAAATAAAAAAATTATTTTTCAAAAATTATATCATGTTTTTCTTTTTTGCATCTTTGAAAATTTTAAAATTTGATCATGAAAAGTATATTGCTAAGGTTTCATGCATGTTATGTTTTGAAATGTTGAATGATGTATGCAACATTAGGGATGATAATTATACGATATGTGATAGTGCTTAGGATTAATCCATGCATGTGTATCTTGATGATTTTACACTATTACATGCCTTGATAACATGTTAGAAATTATGTGTTTTGGATACAAAAATATCCATGATCATGAGCATTTTTAACTTCATGATTGAATTTGAAAATCTATAGCAAAACCATGTCCGAATGCATGAAAGTGTTAAATTTTATTTTTGGATTTTCTTGATCCTAACAATTCATTTTTGAGAATCTATTGATCTTGATGGTTTTATGATGAAATTCATTTTTCGATCCTAAACGTTGATGCATGTTTTTATTTAACATAAATGAAAAAGCATGCTAACATGAAATCAATCACTTAAAATGAAATACCTAAAAAAAGAGAAAATATATTATTAATGAAATCATGAATCTACTTATGTTACGAATTTTGTGAACCATAAAAATGATTTTTGGTGATTTGAATTTGAATAAGTTTTCTAAAAAATCATGATCTTGATTCTGTGATATTTACAAATTAAGATTTATTATGAATCAAGATTTTTTCATTAATCGATCTCCTAAGATTATCTTTTGATTAATTATGAGTAGGTTTTATTCAAAAAGAAATCATGTCTTTTGGTATTCACATATTCTAATATTTCATGATATGATTTTTATGCAATTCTTTGTATTCATGAAATGTTTATCGCATCACCCAATTACTTTCTTCTTGATATTCCTTATGTGGTGATATAAAATTATGCATGAAATACTCATGATATTATTTTGATGCATACAAATGAAAAGTTATGATTATGAATTGTAGGATGAAATTTGACAAGTTAATACCATCATGATTTGAAATATTTATGATTTGAAATTATGCATGCAATTGCTTTTTATTGTGATGATATATTCAATATGAAAAATGGTATCATACATGAAAATAGTAATAAATATTTTAAAAATAAATGTTTGTTTCATGTTAAATTATTTTACATTTTGTGCATGATGAGTTATAGTGATGATTGAAATGATATGAATGATGATTTGGAATCATGCATATAATAATGAGTTTATATGTTTTGAAAATATATATGATGATTTGGTATTATGCATGCAATAATGATGCACGCAGTGATGAAATATTCAGGATAAAATTATTATTTTGATATTCATAACTTGAATCTTCCTTTCTTTTTGCCAATGACAAAGGGAGAGAAAGAGTTGCTAATATGCTATCTTGAATTGATGTAAAGGGTCATCTCAAAGAGAAATTAGCTACCTTGCACAAGTCAAGAAAATACAAAAACTTACTTACTTTCTTGCACATCTAAAGAAAAGATACAAATGTAACACTTGCCAAATTGTTTGCTTGCCTCAAGTAAAACATGGTCCCTTGCTAGTTTGGTATTTTGCTAAGAAAGCAAAAATGAAGAAAGAGCTTGCGTTCTTGAACATCTTTAATTTGCTAGCTAGCATGATGTACAGTTTGCTATCTTGAACATTACAAAGAAATACTATCATGCACATTGCAAAGAAAAGCAAATATGCCAACTTGCACATCTTTAAATTTGCTAGCTTGTATATAGTAAAACTTGCATATCGTAAAAGTTGCTAGCTTATAGAGAAGCAAAGAATTGTTATCTCGAAAGAAACAAAAAATGCAAAACTTAGAAAACTTGCAATATAATTGCTCTTGCCATGCTTTGTATCAAAAATAGGTTGATATCCTTAAAAGCATCGCATTAAATTGTTTAGTATTGCAATGTATCACATGTATTGCAAATTGAAAATTTTAAGACTATTATCATATCATGTTTAACAATTGATGTCTTTCATGACATGATTTCTTTGCATTTTTGTCTTGTATATATCATGTGATGATTGAAATATTGATTGATGCAAATTAATAATTTATGTAAAAGTCTAAATCATTGGTTCCTCTCCTTCTTTTCGGCAATGACATAGGGGGAGAGATTGCTAGCTCAAGGCAAATGCTGGCTAGCTTGTACTCTTCCCTTCTTTTCGACAAAAACAAAGGGGAGAAAGCTTTTGCTAGTTAGAACTGCAAAGAAAAGCAAAGTACAATTTTGCACAAGAAGCAAGTGTTGAATTGGCATGATTGAACTTAAGAATCTTACTATGCTTTTGTGCTTATATGTTGTGATGAAATTCTAGCTTCATGTTACAAAAACTTGAATATTTTTTAAAATAGCTAGAGCTACTTCTCCTTTTTGTTGATGACCTAGGGGGAGAAGTATATTGATGACTTCATGCATTGAATTGAATATTTTATATATTATGAATGGTAGGATGAAATTTGATAAGTTAATACCATCATGATTTGAAATATTTATGATTTGAAATTATGCATGCAATTGCTTTTTATTGTGATGATATATTCAATATGAAAAATGGTATCATACATGAAAATAGTAATAAATATTTTAAAAATAAATGTTTGTTTCATGTTAAATTATTTTACATTTTGTGCATGATGAGTTATAGTGATGATTGAAATGATATGAATGATGATTTGGAATCATGCATATAATAATGAGTTTATATGTTTTGAAAATATATATGATGATTTGGTATTATGCATGCAATAATGATGCACGCAGTGATGAAATATTCAGGATAAAATTATTATTTTGATATTCATAACTTGAATCTTCCTTTCTTTTTGCCAATGACAAAGGGAGAGAAAGAGTTGCTAATATGCTATCTTGAATTGATGTAAAGGGTCATCTCAAAGAGAAATTAGCTACCTTGCACAAGTCAAGAAAATACAAAAACTTGCTTACTTTCTTGCACATCTAAAGAAAAGATACAAATGTAACACTTGCCAAATTGTTTGCTTGCCTCAAGTAAAACATGGTCCCTTGCTAGTTTGGTATTTTGCTAAGGAAGCAAAAGAGAAGAAAGAGCTTGCGTTCTTGAACATCTTTAATTTGCTAGCTAGCATGATGTACAGTTTGCTATCTTGAACATTACAAAGAAATACTATCATGCACATTGCAAAGAAAAGCAAATATGCCAACTTGCACATCTTTAAATTTGCTAGCTTGTATATAGTAAAACTTGCATATCGTAAAAGTTGCTAGCTTATAGAGAAGCAAAGAATTGTTATCTCGAAAGAAACAAAAAATGCAAAACTTAGAAAACTTGCAATATAATTGCTCTTGCCATGCTTTGTATCAAAAATAGGTTGATATCCTTAAAAGCATCGCATTAAATTGTTTAGTATTGCAATGTATCACATGTATTGCAAATTGAAAATTTTAAGACTATTATCATATCATGTTTAACAATTGATGTCTTTCATGACATGATTTCTTTGCATTTTTGTCTTGTATATATCATGTGATGATTGAAATATTGATTGATGCAAATTAATAATTTATGTAAAAGTCTAAATCATTGGTTCCTCTCCTTCTTTTCGGCAATGACATAGGGGAAGAAAGATTGCTAGCTCAAGGCAAATGCTGGCTAGCTTGTACTCTTCCCTTCTTTTCGACAAAAACAAAGGGGAGAAAGCTTTTGCTAGTTAGAAATGCAAAGAAAAGCAAAGTACAATCTTGCACAAGAAGCAAGTGTTGAATTGGCATGATTGAACTTAAGAATCTTACTATGCTTTTGTGCTTATATGTTGTGATGAAAATCTAGCTTCATGTTACAAAAACTTGAATATCTTTTAAAATAGCTAGAGCTACTTCTCCTTTTTATTGATGACCTAGGGGGAGAAGTATATTGATGACTTCATGCATTGAATTGAATATTTTATATATTATGAATGGTAGGATAAAATTTGACAAGTTAATACCATCATAATTTGAAATATTTATGATTTGAAATTATGCATGCAATTGCTTTTTATTGTGATGATATATTCAATATGAAAAATGGTATCATACATGAAAATAGTAATAAATATTTTAAAAATAAATGTTTGTTTCATGTTAAATTATTTTACATTTTGTGCATGATGAGTTATAGTGATGATTGAAATGATATGAATGATGATTTGGAATCATGCATATAATAATGAGTTTATATGTTTTGAAAATATATATGATGATTTGGTATTCTGCATGCAATAATGATGCACGTAGTGATGAAATATTCAGGATAAAATTATTATTTTGATATTCATAACTTGAATCTTCCTTTCTTTTTGCCAATGACAAAGGGAGAGAAAGAGTTGCTAATATGCTATCTTGAATTGATGTAAAGGGTCATCTCAAAGAGAAATTAGCTACCTTGCACAAGTCAAGAAAATACAAAAACTTGCTTACTTTCTTGCACATCTAAAGAAAAGATACAAATGTAACACTTGCCAAATTGTTTGCTTGCCTCAAGTAAAACATGGTCCCTTGCTAGTTTGGTATTTTGCTAAGGAAGCAAAAATGAAGAAAGAGCTTGCGTTCTTGAACATCTTTAATTTGCTAGCTAGCATGATGTACAGTTTGCTATCTTGAACATTACAAAGAAATACTATCATGCACATTGCAAAGAAAAGCAAATATGCCAACTTGCACATCTTTAAATTTGCTAGCTTGTATATAGTAAAACTTGCATATCGTAAAAGTTGCTAGCTTATAGAGAAGCAAAGAATTGTTATCTCGAAAGAAACAAAAAATGCAAAACTTAGAAAACTTGCAATATAATTGCTCTTGCCATGCTTTGTATCAAAAATAGGTTGATATCCTTAAAAGCATCGCATTAAATTGTTTAGTATTGCAATGTATCACATGTATTGCAAATTGAAAATTTTAAGACTATTATCATATCATGTTTAACAATTGATGTCTTTCATGACTTGATTTCTTTGCATTTTTGTCTTGTATATATCATGTGATGATTGAAATATTGATTGATGCAAATTAATAATTTATGTAAAAGTCTAAATCATTGGTTCCTCTCCTTCTTTTCGGCAATGACATAGGGGGAGAAAGATTGCTAGCTCAAGGCAAATGCTGGCTAGCTTGTACTCTTCCCTTCTTTTCGACAAAAACAAAGGGGAGAAAGCTTTTGCTAGTTAGAACTGCAAAGAAAAGCAAAGTACAATCTTGCACAAGAAGCAAGTGTTGAATTGGCATGATTGAACTTAAGAATCTTACTATGCTTTTGTGCTTATATGTTGTGATGAAAATCTAGCTTCATGTTACAAAAACTTGAATATCTTTTAAAATAGCTAGAGCTACTTCTCCTTTTTGTTGATGACCTAGGGGGAGAAGTATATTGATGACTTCATGCATTGAATTGAATATTTTATATATATTTGCATGATAGTTTAAATGTTTTCATAACATGTGATGAATGTTACTTGGATTTGGGATAATCCAAGTGTTCTATCAATGGCATATTGATAGGGGGAGTTTGGTTAAACTCCGGGAAGTTAAGGTTAACTCTGTTAGTCATCAATTAGTTGTCGTCATCAAAAAGGGGGAGATTATTGAATCTCGGATTCTGATGATAAAACTAATTGATTATGTTTAGATGTTTAACTGTATTTTGAGTGATGCAGGTCTACTCGATCAGGATTAGACAATTAATGTAGGAGGAATTGACATTGCGCCGGAGGAGATCACATTAGGATATTGGATGGCAGAAGGCTTCGGACGTCGGGCATCGGGCCAAGAGCGGAATTGTGCCAAGGATATCGGGGTTGCGGAGGTCAACCGCTGATTGGGCAACAAGCTGCAAGAGAGGACGATGTGTCGAAGAATCAGACGAAGCGACAACCAAAGACGTGCAGGATTATCTAGATCGTATTAGAGTTTTGGCATATGTGTGCAGGATTAACTACGATAACGATGAAGACATAAAGCGAAACAAAGTGTCGGAGTCAAGCGCGAAGGATTTGTTGTGAGTTCGAGAGTTCGACGAAACTCCGAAGGTTCATCGGGAATGCTGCCGGAACTAGTCGAGAATGAGTATGGAGCTTGCCGAAGGGTTTTTCGGAAGCTCACCGGAAGGTTCGTTGGAAGTTCACGAAGCTCGCCGAGAAAGATCGGAGCTTGCCGAAGAAGCTCATTGGAACTCGCCAAGATCAAATCGTGAAGTCTAGGAGCTTGCTGGGAGTCCGTAGAATGGTTTCTGAGAGTTCGTCGGAAGACCGTCGGAAGTTCGTCGGAAACTCGTCATGAAGTCTTGACTTGCAGACTTTGTAATTGCTTAGAAAATGTCTTTAAATTCGTAGTTAGCATGTTAATTAGGGTTAGGATTATGTGTTAATCCTATAACTTAAGTAGGGGCCAATTGGGCTCGAGTTCGGACTGGTTTGGGCCAAGTTTGGAGCCCAACAAGTGAGCTGAAATAGTGTAGGCGATGGTGCTAGTCATAGGTGCCCAGCAAGCCAATCACGTGAGTGATGGCACGTGTGACTTGATACAGAATCTTTTTGCTTATTATATTTTGGCGTATATCACATTATAACTATTGCATAAATGCATACATATATTGTGATGTCCTTGGATTTGTGCAATGGGAATCGGATCGTGATGAGATCATGATAATGAGATCGATTCACCTTTAAACACATATCCTAAATAATCCCGGTCATAGGTTACTCGAGAGGGACATCGTGATAACCGGATAGACTAAGATCGATTCACCTTTAAACACATATCCTAAATAATCTCGGTCATAGGTTACTCGAGAGGGAAATCGTGATAACCGGATAGACTGGTGTGCTATATACCCGTCCATATAATGGATGCAGCTAGTCTCATATCTGCTCGTGTAGGGACACTAGGGATACAATACAGGTGCTCATTGGAGAATGAGTTCACTGATTGATCCACTTACGGAATGCTGGATGGTTGATGATGCCTTATTGTCAGACAGCGATTCCGTAGTCCTAGTGGTGTATCTGGTCCTTAGACTTGAGACACCAAGGATGTCCTGTATGAGTGCTCCACTCTTTGATACCAGACTTATAGGTTTGGCTGTCCCAGATCTAGTACAGCTGGTCATTGGGAGTGGTAGTCGACCTTACGAGGGCTATTGAGTGTCGATAGAGGATCATCCACTCTCGGCGTCATGAGAGGAATATCCCATGTGTTCTTGCTCAGACAAATCCCTGGCCAGGGTCATTCGGGTTGAGAGAGAAAGAGTTCTCCGGGAGAATCCGATTAGAGCGAGACTCGAGTAGAAACCGTATGGGTCTGACAGCACCATGCTCGATATACGGTCTCTGGGATATTAGATGGATGAGGGACTATCGGTACACGGTAACTGAGGACAGACAGGTCCAATGGATTGGATTCCCCTGTATCGTCTGGGGACTACGGCGTAGTGGCCTAGTACGTCCGTAGTCGATGAGTCGAGTGAATTATTACAGAGATAATAATTCACTGAGTTAGAAGGAGTTCTGACAGGTATGACTCACGGTCAGCTCGATATTGGGCCTAGAGGTAATAATGACACACATATGGTAGGCATTGCGATGAGTAGAGGTTCGGATATGAGATATCCAACGGAGCCCTTATCTTATTGGATGCAGATCCAATACCCACTAGGGGAGGACCCATTAGGGTTTGACAGGGGACCTCTATAAATAGGAGGGATTCAGAGCCTCATAGGCTAGAGTCTTTGCTTGCCTTTCCTATTCTCCTCTTCCTCTCCACCTCAGGCCTGGAGTCTTGAGGAGCGTCGTCGCAACCCTGCTGTGTGGATCACCGCTAGAGAAGAGGACGCTTGACCTCCTTCACCCTCTCCTAAGGATCTGCAAGGAAACAGGGATATACGATCTCCCTAGGTAACACAATCTACTCTATACGCAGTTTTATGTTTCGCGGAATTTTGCGCACCAATTTTCGCACGACGACGAACATCTTTTTGGGAATCGGGGATTTTGTTTTCTTGTTCTTCCGCTGCGCATGTGATGTCACCCCCCCTATGATTTCCCAACAGGTGGCACCGCCAGATTAGGCGGTGGCACCGCCTAGAACCCGAGAACCAAGCGGTGGCACCGCTTGGCTGGGCGGTGGCACTGCCAGTTCACTATCAATGTCAGACACTGACGGGCGATGGCACCGCCACTAACAAGCGGTGGCACCGCCAGCATCGGGAACCAAAGAGAATTCAAATTTTGGAGCCTAAATTTGAATCCTCTTAAGGCCTATAAATACCCCTCAATTCTCAGCTGAGATAACAACTTTTTGAGAAGCAATAGATTGAGAAAAAGGTCTTAGAAAAGTCTTAGCAAATCTTGTTTTCAATTTGCTAGAGTGGTCACCTCCTTCTTTCTTGCTGAAAATTTGTAAGAGTGTGAACCACTTATAAAAGGTTGTAAGAAGGTGGGAGCCTCATCGAAGAGGGCCTCACAAGTGGATGTAGGTCATTTGACTGAACCACTTTAAAATTGGCGTGATCTCTGGATTGCATTTTCCTATTGCTATTTACATTACTGCAAACCTTCTTACGTGCTTTATTTTCTCATTACCTTTGCTGCACACCTTTACGAACACGCGTTCAAGGTACGCTTTTCAAGTTCGGATTTTATTGTATGAAAGATTTGTCGAAACCAACGTTTTAATCCGCCGCACTAATTCACCCCCCCCCCTCTTAGTGTCGCTCCGATCCTAACAGTATAGTGGAAAAATCGTTGGTTTTGTAAGATATTTGTTCGTTGAAAACTAATCTCGAAAATTGCTTGAATTTAGAGTTAATGAACTAGCAATTAACTTTATGCATTAATGAAATAATGCTTAATGAGTTTCTATTTCAAAATTATGCATAATGATTCTTGAGATTTATGGATTATCGATTTTCATGGTAATAAAAGTGACTTTTTCAGTTATAAGCAAGATGGATGGTTTTTATGACGAAATTTATTTTTTGATCCTAAACGTTGATGCATGCTTTAACTTGGCATAAAAACTTAGGCATGCTTGTGTGAAATAAACCAAATAAAAAAGGGGGAAGGAAAACATTTTTCTTAAAGAATTTCTCAATCTCTACTTTATTGATCTTTAAACAAAAAGGGGATATCAATGAATGCATGTTTGTTATTTTTGAATCTCTTGAAAATGATTTTGAGTTGACGATTTGAATTTGAATGAGATTTATCTTGATTTTTTGAGATTTATTACTTGAGATTTCTTATGCATAAATCAAAATTTTGCTTTTTGAGATCCTATGCTTCTTTTTGTTATTTACTAAAGAGGAAAATTATCCAAATGAATCATGAATGTTCCTTCAATATTCATGAATTGATTATAACTTGAAAATCTTTTATGAATCAAGATTTTTCATGATCTCCTAAGAATTATTTTCGTCATTTTATTTAAGAGGAGATTTGTTAAAATGAATCATGGTTTTTCTTGATTTCTCATAAATTTTTATTAACTTGAAAATTCTTTCTTTTCACTATTTGAGTTATCCAAAAAGAATCATAATATATCTCTTGATACTCATGATTTATCATCAAGATCTTTGATATTTTATCTCTCATGATATGATTTTTATGTATAATTCCTTGTATTCATGAAGTATATCTCATCACCAAAATTTCTCTTGTTATTCTTTATGTGATGCTTTAAAAATTGATGAAAAGGGAAATGAATTGCACCATTATATTTTTATTTCCCTCTCTTTGCCTATGACAAAGGGGGAGAAAATAATGATGAATATTTTAAAAATAAATGTTTATATCATGTTAGATGATTTTACATTTTGTGCATGATGAGTTATAGCGATGATTGAAACAATGATTGGAATAATATGAATGATGATTTGGAATCATGCATATAATGATTATTTTATATATTTTGAAAATATATATGATGATTTGGTATGATGCATGCAATACTTATGCTTTTTATTATGATGATATGATGCATATCATGAATGCTTTAAATTATGAATGTTTGGTATCATGATCAAAATATTGATAAATGCTTAAAAATTTTAATATTTTAGTATCATATGATATGCTCATAATGATGATTGATTTATTTTTCGGTATCATGCATAAAAAATAAAATTTAAGATTTTTAAATTGTGCATGTTTTAATTTGAAAATATAAGGATGCACAAATAAGATTGATACTTACCTTTGTCATGATTTAGAAATTGATGTAAAGGGATAAAGAGATATAAAATTGTATTCTTCTCTTCTTTTTGACAATGGCAAAGGGGGAGCAAAACTTGCTAGAAACTAAATTTACTAGCTTGCACAATTCAAGAAGAGTGCAAAAATATGCTAGCTTGCTCATATCAAAAGAGAAGCAAGAAGTGCTATGTTGCAAATCTCGAGATGCACAAATGCAAACTTGCAAAATTTATAATTTTGCACATCATTAAAATTTATAATGATTGGGTGATTATGCATGTTCTAGAATGTTGTAAGATTCACTAGTTTGCATGATGTCGAACTTGCTATCTTGAATATCACCAAGAAATGTTATCTTGCCTATCTCAAGAAGCAAAAAAAATAAAAAATAAATTGACTTGCACATCTAGCAAAACTTATATTTCAAGAAGCAATAGTTGCTTTCTTGAACATCTCAAAATTGCTAGCTTGTATGTTTTAAAATGTTGTAAATTTTTTGCTAGCTTGTATGTTGTAAACTTGCTATCTTATTACCTAGTGGTATCTAAAACTTGATAGATTGCATGATGTAACACTTGCTAAATTTTCTAGCTCACAAATTGCATGATGATAAAACTTGATATTATGTTTTTCATGCAATGATTTAAACTTATATCTCAAACACTAGATAGTTGGAACTCCTTTTTGTTGATAACAAAGGGGGAGAAGTATGATCATGTTATGCATGATGACGTGTTACAAATATTCATGATGAAATTTGCAATGACTTGAATTCAGCTTGAATTTAAGGTTCTATCAATATGGCATATTGATAGTGGGAGTTTGTTTAAACTCTGGGAGTTAAGGTTAACTCTGTCATCAATTGGTTGTTATCATAAAAAAGTGGGAGATTGTTAAATCTCAGATTTTGATGATGAAACCAATTGATAAGTGTCTATGATTTAATCTGCATTTTGAGTGACGTAGGATACTTCGATTAGGGAGAGATAGTTAAAGCAGGAAGAATCATGTTGGGCCGGAGGAAAACGTGTCAGAAGATTGGACGTTGAGCCGGAGGATCGGTCGATGTATCGACAGAAGGCTTCGACTCATGGATTCGAGCATCGAGCCAAGAAGTGCGGATATTGCACCAAGGATATCGGACTTACGGAGGTCAACTGGTCGATTGGGCAATATGCCACAAGAGAGGACGATGCGTCGAATAATCGAACGAAGTGTCGATGGACCAATGACATGTCGGACAACATGATTCATGCTTAGTAATAATTGTCTATATCAAAGTGTATTTTTATGTATGCAGGATTAACTACGATAGCAAGGCATAAAGCAAAATGAAATCCCGGAGTCATATCAAAGTGTATTTTTATGTATGCGTCGAATAATCGAGAGTTCGTCGGAAGTATGGATGTTCGTCGAAAGTTCTACCGGAACTAACCGAGAAGTCCAGGAGCTTGCCAAAGAAGCTCATCAGAATTCACCACGAAGATCATCGTGAAGTCCTGGAGCTTGCCGAAAGTTCGCCAGAATATTGTCGAGAGATCGTCGGAAGTTCACAAAAAAGATCCTCGGAAGCTCGCCGGAAGAAATTAGACTTATCTTGCTTAGAATATGTCTTAGGAATCATAGTTAGCACATAATCAGAGTTGGGATTGGGAGGTAATCCCATCAACTCTATTAGGGAAAATTAGGCCCAAAGTTGGACTAGTTTGGGCCGGATTCAAGGCCCAACCAGGGTGTTGAAACCCTGGCCGGCGGTGGCACTGCCTAGGGAACAGGACCCCAAGATTCCTAGGCAGTGGTACAGCTAGCAGCAATGCTGCTAGCGGTGATATCGCCCTTGTTCGGTTGTGGTACCACCTAGTACCATATCTTTTGGTGGTAGTACCGCCCAGGAACGGTGGTGGTACCGCCAATACCCAGGAAACCTGGGATGAAACTTTTTTAGGCTCCAAGTTTGAATCAAATTGAAGCTTATAAATATCTCTCTCGTCCTTAGTTAACTTACACAAGTATTGACAGTAAAAAGGAAAGAAACTCTGTTGTAATCTTGTGTGAAACTTCTCTCAAAATTCTAAGTGTTAGAATAGTTTGAGAGAGGAGTGAGTGGGGGTGTAAGGGTTATCTCCTAAACCCAAGAAAAGGAGAAAGAGCTGTAAGAAGGAGGTTGATCTTCACCTACAAAGGAAGATCGATAGTGGATGCCGGTGGCCTCGATGGAAGATCGATGGAGTGGATGTAGGTTACGATGACCGAACTACTATAAAATTGGCGTGTTCTTCTCTGGTTTGCATTTCTATATTTGAGCAATTTACATTACTATAAACTGAATCTTTACTTGCATATTGCATTCACTTCATATGCGAACGAGATTTCAAGCTATCTTTCCGAGTTCAGTTTTTAACGTACGGAAGACTTTATGAAACCGACATAATTTACCGCTGCACTAATTCACCCCCCCCCCTCTTAGTGCTGACTTATTCTTAACACATTCATGAAATAAATTAAGAGGAAGATAGTCTAGAGAAGAAATCAAATTATTTTCATTTAAAGGTTTTGTAAAGATATTAACTAATTGATGTTTCGTATCAATGAACTCTAAGATTACATCATGATTATTATCATGATCTTGTATAAAGTGATGCCTAATGTCAATATATTTAGTTCTAAAGTGTTGAATAGGATTTTTTGTTAAATATATTACACTTGTGTTATCACATTTTATTGGAATATTCTAAAGATAAATTCTATAATCTTCTAATGTATTTTTAATCCATACAACTTGTGCACAACATGCACTAGCCGCTATATATTCGGCTTCGGTCGTAGATAGTGCAATCGAGTTTTGTTTCTTGGAAGACCAAGAGACAAGTGCATGACATAAGAATTGACATGTTCCGGATGTGCTTTTTCTATCTATTCTACGTCCAGCAAAATTCGCATTAGCATAAGCAATTAATTCAAAGTTTTCAGATTTTAGATATCATAATCCTAGATTAGTGGTTCATTTAAGATATCTAAGAATTCTTTTAACTGCTTTAAGATGAGATAGGTTAGTATTCGATTGAAACCAAACATAAAGTGTTGAATCTCGGATTTGTTGAATCTCGTATTTTGATGATAAAACCAATTGATAATTATTTATGATTTTAATTTATATTTTGAGTGACGCAGGATGCTTCGATCAGGATAAGACAATGAAAGCAGGAAGAATTATGTTGTGTCGGGGGAAAACATGTCAAAAGATTGGACATCGAGCCGGAGGAACGGTCAACGTATCGACAGAAGGCTTCGGGCCATGGATTTGGGCATCAGGCCAAGAAGAGCGGATATTGCGCCAAGGATATCGGAGTTGCAGAGTCAACTAGCCGATTGGGCAATCGGCCACAAGAGAGGACGATGCACCGAAGAATCGGATGAAACATCGAGGGACCAATGATATGCCAAACAACTTGATTAATGCTTAGTATTAATTGTCTAGATCGAAGTATATTTTTACATGTGTAGGATTAACTTGAAGGCGGTAGTACCGCCCGTGCTCGAGGAACCCGGGATAAGAAAGTTTTAGGCTCCAAGTTTGAATCAACTTGAAGCCTATAAATACCCCTCTCATCCCTAGTTTAAAGATACAAGCACAGAGTATTCAAAAGTGAGAAAATGCAACTGCAATCCCTTTAGAAATTTCCTCCTCCACTCTAAGTTTAGAATTCTGTAAGAGGAGTGTGAGTGCTTATAAGGGTTGTCTCCTAGACCCGTGAAAAGGAGAAGAGGGGTGTAAAAGGTGGTTGGTCTTCGCCAATTGAAGGAAGACCTCTAGTGGACGCCGGTGACCTCGTCGGAGGAGGAAGCCGAAAGTGGATGTAGGTTATGTTGACCGAACCACTCTAAAATCTGGTTTGCATATCTATTATTGTCATTTACATACTGCAAACTACTTTACTTACTCACTATGCTTCCATATGCTTTTAAGTTAAGTTTCCGAAATCGTTTTCAACGTAAACAGATTTTATCATACGAAAGTTTTTGAAGATGTGATTTTTCTGCTGTACTAATTCACCCCTTCTCTTAGTGTCGAATCTGATCATAACAATTAGTGTCAGAGCCTCATGATTTCTCAATTGGTTTAACACCTAAGAGAAATGACTCTTTATGGCTTTCAAAAGAGTCACTCTCTCATTCGTCCTCCCTTTTTCAATGGGACGGACTATACTTATTGGAAAACTCAAATGAGAAGTTTCTTGCTTTCATTAAATCTCGATTTATGCCACATAATCAAAAACAGATTTGAAATGTCTTCTCTTCTAATGAACAATTGAAATGATTTGGAAAAGAAGATGTTTTCTCTAAATGCAAAGGCTATGAATGCCTTATTTTGCGCCTCAGACAAAAACGAGTTTAATCGGGTTTCTATATGCGAAACGACTTTCAACATTTGATATACTCTTAAAATCACACATGAAGGCACTAGCAAAGTTAAGGATTCAAAAGTTAATTTTTTAATGCATGATTTTAAACTTTTTCATATGAAACCAAGCAAAACTGTTGTTGACATGTACATCTATTTTATGGATGTCATCAATGGTTTAAAAGCTTTTGGTAAAACTTTTTCGAACTTTGAACTTGTTAGTAAAGTTTTACGCTCACTTTCTAAGAATTGGGAATCGAAGGTAATGATAATACAAGAAACAAAAGATTTAAATATTTTTTCAAGAACATCACAATATATTCATCATATAATATAAAATAAGAAAATATCATTATTAATAATAATCGAAAGAGATCGTGTAGTGTCTCACACATGTTATCACTCACATGATTGGCTTGCAGAGCATCTATAACTAGTAAATTTTGCCCTAGTTTTAAGCAAGTCTTCGATAGTTGTGGTCACCTTTAGGATTATACAATCTTCCCCATCATTTTTATCGCTTACTGCTAATAATAGGTGCCCTGCAAACCAATCACATGAGCGATGACACGTATGACTTGACACATAATCTTTTTATTTATTATTATATTTTGGTATTTATCACTTTATATTGACTGTTAGTTTAATATATTGTGATGTTCATAGGTCTGTGCAATTATAATCAGATCATGATAAGATCATGATAATGAGACTGATTTATCTTTAAATACAGATCCTAAATAATCTCAGTCATAGATTACTCGAGAGGGACATCGAGATAATCGGACAGACTGGTGTGCTGTATACCCATTCATATGATGGATGCAGTTGGTTCATAGCTGCTCGTGTGGGGACACTAGGAATATAATACAGGTGCTCATTAGAGAATGAGTTAACAAAACCACGGGGCAAACTAGAGATAATCCACTATGAGAATAATGAATATACAAATCTCAATCTCTTGCCCTAAACCCTAGCAACAATCACAAGAGAATAACTGGGATATAAGGATCACGTCACTGCCTACAATATCTAAAACTTCCCCAAGTAATCACAGTGAGAGTCTACTATAGATTTGATCTAACATGAGATGAGAACACTACTAGATGATTGAGAACAGCCTCTCTGCGTTGTCCTTGTCTTCTTCCCTTTCTTTCTCTTCCTTTTCTGCCTTATTTTCCTCATTTTCTTTGGAATCCCGTGGTTGTTTACTTCTCCCACGTTGCTGCCCTATTTATGTCTTTTTTCGCCTCCAAAACGCAGCCACCACACACCCCCTAATGTTAATTAGGATTAGGTTAAGAGGGGGTGAGCTGTGGGCTGCCCAAGCCCACTATGGGCTGAATCTGTGGGCTGCCAGCCCAACAACCTCCCCTTTAAGAAAAAGGTTAAAGACAGCTCAGAGTCATCAAAAGAGTTATACTGATAACAGAAGATGAAATACTGAGTTTCAAATCGAGGATTTTGTATTCCTGAAGGTCTCCCCTTCTAAAGGCATTATAAGATGTGGGAAGAAAGGAAAGTTAAGCCCAAAATTTATTGGACCTTTTGAGATTCTTGAGAGGGTTGGTTCTATCGCTTACAGGATTGCCTTGCCACCATCATTGTACCATATCCATGAAATATTTCATGTTTCAATGATCAGAAAGTATGTCCCTGATCTCTCTCATATCATTAAGTATGAGCCGATGGTGATTGATAAAGACTTGTCTTATGTGGAAGAGCCCACAAAGATCTTGAGGAATCGGGTCATCCCTCAAGTTAAAGAGATATGGAGATATCATTCTGGAGAGAAAACAACTTGGAAGCTTGAGGAAGAAATGATGAAAGCTTATCCTCATCTTTTCATTGAATGAGGTATGATAAATTTAGAGGACTAATTTTTTCTTTAACAAGGGGAGAGTGTAACATCCCCCATGTTTAAAAATTTAGTAAAATATTTATTTGTAAAAATAAGGATTATTTAATAATTATTTTATATTAAATGATATTATATTAAAAGTTTATGGCTAGGGACCTAAGAGTAAATATTAGAAGTTTGATATAATTTATGAAAGATTCAGATTTAAGTTTAAAAAAAAAAGTGGACATGTGTCACTAGCTAACCTAAGGTTAGTGCCACTTATCTTTGCTCTAAAGATGACACCTAGCCCATTTCATGCATGCATGATACCTTGTAACTTTTGCATTAGCCAAAACCAAAATAAATAGATGAAAGGTTAAAGAAAACAAACCTAAAGAGTTGTAGCCAATGTGAGTTTGAGAAAAGAAGAAGAAGAAGAAGAAGAAGAAGAAGAAGAGCTTGAGGTTTTTCATCGATTTTCCTACATTTGGGATTCAAATAATTTTAAGGCAAGTGTTCTAACCCTATCCTACAGTAACCTTAATCTCTATTTCCATTTTTATTTTGAAAAATTCAAAATATTTCAATTGAGAGCCAGACCTTCTTTCGTTTTGATACAAAGCTAGGAATCTATAATTTTTCGGTAATCTGACCTCTATGCAATGTTTCGGTCATAACATTTTGTAATAAACTCTAATTTAGACAACACCTATTCCATTTGAAAGTAGATAAAAAAGTATTTATTTTGATACTAAGATCGAATGATTTGGAGTTTAAATGCCTACTAAGACTTCTGTTTAAAATAACCCTACAGATTCTGCAATATAGGGACTGAAATTTCTGACCTCTTGTTTCTTAACTACTTATAACTTTCCGCTGTGAACTCAGATTCATACAAAGTATGATTCATTTAAAGCTAGACTCAAAATTATTTCTGTATATTCTTGATTTGAAATTTTTGGAGTATAATTACTAACTGAAACATCTGCTTTCATCGACCCTATGGATTCAGTAAAACAGAGCTAATATTTTCATACCTTTCAGTACGAAATTATCTGTAACTCCCTGTTGTAAATTCTAATTCTTGTAAAACTTGATTTGCCTAAAACTAGATTAACAAAGCTTTCTATTGAAACCTATTTTGTATAAATTGGAGCATAATTGGTTATCCAAATAGTTCATAAAATGTTCCTATCAAATTATGCCAGAATCGAGCTTTGGTCGATTTCGGCTTTCCTTGTTACTTCTCTTTGGAAATCGATTTTGGCCAAAACTCTTACTTCAGTTAAGCTTTACATTATTACCTTAAATTCCTGTATACTTTTATCCTTTATTTATTTGTACATCTGCGGCTATCATCTAAAGTTCATGTTTGCATCGTAATGATTCGGCACATGCATCCCATTGTTCCGCATTTTGCTTTCGATATGTGCCTCTTCCAGTTTCATTTCTTTGGACATTGAATTTATCTAACTTTTTTATTTCAATTGAGCTATATGTGATTTCTTGAAATCCTTGTATGCCCTTGCTTTTGTTTCCTTTCAAATCTAAATACATTTGTGAAAGATTATGTTTGTATCGTATTGACTCAAAAGGCATATGTAAATTTCGTTGTTCCACATGTGCTTCCAATATATGCTAATTTCATTATTCATACTGTCCCTTTGTACTCTGGTGTTTGTGGGATAAATGTGAACCTTTGCCAGAAATGGTAAAGGGAGTTATGCTTAGAGCCCGCGATGCTTTGCCAGCCCCCTATGACTTCACTCAGACGTGGGTGGATGGAGCTCCTAGACGTGTGAGACTTATGTTTGGTGGTCATTCAGAAATGGATGGACCATATTATGTTATGATCCCACTTCACCTTCTATGTGTTTGATATGATATCCAAATCTTTGGCTATGTTTCTATACATGCTTTGGATAAGAATGAAATAAATGCATCGTCATGTGACATTGGAGCTTCTATTTATGTTTTGTTCTTCGATATGTTTCCGAAATGTTAAAAGTCTTTGTTATACCTTGAAAACTACCATATGTCATCGATATGCTCCTTATGCCAATGATATGCTCTAATTACCTTTCCTCGATTGTATGAACAAAATGTGCTTCGAACGATACAACATTGTAATTTTGCATTCAAACAAAACATGCTACTGTTTCATCTTGTATCTCTGCTTTGTATTTTGATACCTTATTTGTTTGAAACCTATCCTCTTTGCTATAAATATGTTAGTCATTTGCTGAGCTTTATATGCTCACTCCGTTGCTATATAAATTTTTCAGGATAGCTTATCGCTCGCTAAAATATATAAATTGGGTTGAGGCAATGGAAGGCTAGAAGATTTTGGGGCAAATATTTTGTACTTGATAGGTTGATGTTGTATAAGTTCTTTTTGGGTGTAATTAAATATCAATGACAAATCTAGATTGATGTATCTTGTAAATATTTGAAAAGTACCTCTTACGTCAGGATTTTGGAAATGTTAAGTTTAAACTGTGTACTAATATAAACATGTAGTACATGTTGGTTTTATGATTGCATTAATTGCCGCGCTTATGGATTTATGATATAGTTATGGTTTAGTTAAGTTGCTTTTTGATTTTAAAGAATCATCTAGTGACATGATGTATGATTATAAACTGCACAGGTTTTGTGAATTGTGGATTGTAGAGGTGAATGACTTGAATATTTTTTTTAGTGACCTCAAATGTATGATTGGATCCTGGATTGTTTGTTGAATTATAATTTTATCAATCTTGAGTTAGGTTCACACCTCCTAAATGAGAATTAAATTCGGGAGAGCGTGACACCAACAAGTGGCACCATCGTGGCACAGTCTTCGAGATTGTGTCAGGCGGTGGTACCGCTAGTCTGGGTGGTGGTACCACCCAAACACAGTCTCCTAGGTGGTGGTACCGCTAGACTAGGGGGTGGTACCATCTAGTGACAATACTGTAGGCGATGGTGCTGCCTATTGAATCTCAAATTTTGATGATGAAATCAATTGGTAAATTATTTGATCTAATCCATGTGTTGAGATAAGTGTGCAGGATTAACTACGATTGTAGTAAGGCGTAAAGCAAATGATGGGCCGGAGTCGAAGGCTCGGATGATATACCGGGAGCTTGCTGAGAGTTCATCGTGAGATCATTGGAAGCACGTTGGAAGACTCACCGAAAGCTCATCGAGAGATCGCCGAAAGCATGCTGGAAGACTAGCCGAGAGTTGGTTGGGAGTTCGTCGGAAGCTCACTAGAAGACTCGCCGAGAAGTTCTTCGGAGGATCGCTAAGTGAAAAATCAACGTATCGGACCTTGCTTGCCTTAATGGTAGTTAGAATGATAATTAGAGTTGATTTGGGAGGTAATCCCATCAATTCTGTTAGGGGCCATCTGGTTGCGGACTCTGACCAGCAATGGCACCGCTTGGAAGACCCAGTCTCCCAAGTGGTCTAAGTGGTGCTACCACCCAGACTAGGCGGTGGTACCGCTGGCAGTTAATGCTGCCAGTGGTGGTACCGCCCTTGTCAAGCAGTGGTGCCGCTAGAGCTCGGTCTTCGAGCTTTGTCAAGTGGTGGTACCACATACACTGAGCGGTAGTACCGTCTAGTGTCAGACTACAGGCAGTAGTACCGTCTAGTAATGGCGATGGTACTGCTAGTACCCCGAAAAACCGGGATAAGATACTTTTTGGCTCCATTTTTTAAGCCATTGGGGGCTATAAATACCCTACCCTTTTCTTCATGAAAGGACATCGAAGTGTGATTATAATCTTGAATCTTTGGAGTGTAAAAGTGCTAGAGTTTTTCTCCTCTCTCTCTCTTAGCTTTGTAATCATTCAAAAAAGAGGAGTAAGGCTTGTAAGGGTTCTCTCCTAATCCTGATAAAAGTAGAAAGAGCTGTAAAAGGTGGTTGGTCTTCACCTATTGAAGGAAGGCCTTTAGTGAACACTGGTGACCTCGATGTAGGAGAACTCTGAAAGTGGATATAGGTCACATTAACCGAACTACTCAAAATTTTGGTTTGCATTTCGTTTTGAGCAATTTACTTTAACTACAAATCATTTTATAGGAAACTACTTCTCCTCCTCATCTTGCTTTCACTATGCTTACGCTCTCATACGTTTCAAGTTACTATCTTTCCAAATCGGTTTTCCTTAAATGTACGAAATATTTTACAAAATCTAAGAATTTTCTACTGCACTAATTCACCCCTCCCCCTCTTAGTGCCGCTCTTGATCCTAACAATTGGTATCATAGCAAGGTTCACTCTCGTTTGATCTAAAACCCAAGAGAGATGGTATTTGTCGACAACTAAGAGGGTCATTCAATTACACGTTTGCCTATGTTCAATGGGATGAATTACACATATTGGAAGACTAGAATGAGGATCTTTCTAATTTCAATGGATTTTGAATTATGGAATATTATAAAAAATGAGTTTCAAAAGTCTTCTCTTCCAATGAATGATTGGAATGAGTTGGAGAAGAAGACTTTCGCCTTAAACGCCAAGGCTATGAATGCCTTGTTTTGTGCCTTAGATAAAAACGAGTTCAATCGTGTGTCTATTTGTGAATCAGCTTTTGATATTTGGTATACACTCGAAGTGACTCATGAAGACACTAGTAGAGTGAAGGAGTAAAAAATTAATCTTTTAGTGCACACTTATTAGTTATTTCGATTAAAACCGAGTGAGACCATTGGAGACATATACACCCGATTTTCGGATGCCATCAATAGTCTAAAAGGACTTGGTAAAAGTTTCTCGGATTTTGAACTTGTTAATAAAATTTTAAGATCACTTCCAAAGAGTTGGGATCCTAAAATAACAACCATTCAAGAGGCCAAAGATCTAAATAATTTTCCTCTCGAAGAATTAATTGGGTCACTAATGACTTATGAGGTGACCTGTAAAGCTCATGAAGAGCATGAGGACACCCTTCCAAAGAACAGGAAGGATATGACTCTAAGAACACAAGAAGACCACTTAAAAGAAAATTCAAGTGATGAGGATTGTGATGATGACCTGGCACTCTTAACAAAGAAGTTCAAAAAATTCATAAAAAGGAATAAATTTAAAAATAATACTAAAATTAAATTTGAACCTAAGAAAGAACAAGTGATATGCTATGAATACAAGAAGCCGAGACACTTCAAGAGTGAATGTCCCTAAGCAAACTAAAAGCAACCAAAGAATAAGAAGGTGCTCAAAGCAATATGGGATGACTCAAGTGCATCCGAAGAAGAGGAGCCAACCAACACCGAGCAAGTTGCTCACTATGCACTAATGGCTATCGAAGATGAGGTAAGTAATTCAATTGATGCAAATTTATCTTTCGATGAATTATTAAGTGCTTTTCATAATTTATTTGATGAATACAAATTAATTAGTAAAAAATATATATTGTTAAAAAATGAGCATGCTTCTCTTGTTAGTGATTTGGATAGATTAAAGGTTGAGCATAATAGTAGTTTAACTCCTTGTACGAAATGTGATGAACTAGAAATGCTTAAAAAGGAAAACTTGCTACACAAAGAAACCTTAGAAAAATTTGAGGCCCGACCTTGCATGTTTCAACTCACACCAATGCAACTTTTGTTGCAAACTCGGACATATTGCCTATTAATGTCCACTTAAAAGATGTAGTTCACATAGATTGATTTTGGTTCCTAAAAGAACATCAAATGACTCAATGCAACATGATAAGATATGTAGATTGATTTTTGAGGCATTCAAGTCAAATGGATACCTAAAAATTATCCTTTTTTGTAGAAAAATATACCATCACAAGCTAGGAGCAAGAGATGGTACCTTGATATTGGATGCTCAAGACATATGACCGGAGATCCATCTTAATTCTCTAAGTTCACTAGCCTAGACAAAGGTTATGTCACCTTCGAAGACAACAACAAGGGTAAAATCATTGGCAAAGGAACCATAGGTAACAAATCCAACCTTTTTATTGAAGATGTGTTGTTGGTTGATGGCTTAAAACATAATCTCTTGAGTATTAGTCAATTGTGTGATAAAGGATATATTGTTAAATTTAAATCTAATGCTTGTATTATTGAAAAACTATATAAAAACACATCTATGATTGTATTAAAATAACATATACACTATTGGTATTAATGATCTTTCCAATGAAATATGTTTTTCAGTTTTGAATAACGATGCTTAGCTTTGGCATAGGAGATTAGGTCATGCTAGCATGAAACTAATCTCTCAAATCTCATCTAAAGAATTTGTTAGAGGAATTCCTCACATTAAGTTCATTAAAGACAATGTGTGTGATGCATGTCAACTAGAAAAATAAATAAAAGGTAGTTTCAAACTAAAGAATCGAATAAGCACCTCTAGACCATTGCAATTGATCCATATGGACTTATTTGGACCAATTGCTACATCAAGCGTAGGAGGTAGCAAATATGCCTTTGTTATTGTTGACGATTATAGTAGATATACTTGGACTTACTTCTTAGCATACAAAAATGATTGCTTTGGGTATTTCTCTAAGTTTTGTAAACTTATTCAAAATAAAAAATGTTTTATGATTTCGTCAATTCGAAGTGATCACAGTGGTGAATTGCAAAACCATAATTTCCAAGAATTTTATAAATCTAATGGATACAACCACAACTTCTCTACTCCCAAAAATGCTCAACAAAATGGAGTAATAGAAAGAAAGAATAAAAACTTATAAGAAATGGCTAGAACCATATTAAACGAACATAGCCTACCCAAATATTTTTGCGCCGAAGCCATAAATATGACATGCTATGTTACGAATAGGGTTCTAGTAAGACCATTATTTTCCAAAACTCCTTATAAGTTGTGGAATAACAAAAAGCCTAATGTTTCATACATTAAAGTTTTCGGGTGTAAATGTTTTATTTTGAATGAAAATGATACCGTAGAAAAGTTTGATACAAAATCTGATGAGAGAATTTTTCTTGGTTATTCTTCTATTTCAAAGACTTTTTGAATCTTCAATAAAAGAACTTTAGTTATAGAAGAATCTATTTATATTGTTTTTAATGAAATTTTTGAAGTTAAGAAAAATGATTTTGATGATGATCTTAAATTTGATACTTTGAATTTAAATGAATCCCTTTCTCCATCTAGCAACTTGGATGTATCTTCTTCCGAACCTTCTTTACAGAAGGAATGGAAGTATGTAGATGCTCATCCTAAGGAGCTAATTATAGGAGACACATCGAAAGGGGTTCAAACTCGTTCTTCTCTTAAGAATTTTTATGCCAACACTACTTTTCTCTCCCAAATTGAACCTAAATACATTAACGAAGCCATGAAAGATGATTTATGGGTCATCGCAATGTAAGAATAATTGAATCAATTTAAGAGAAATGAAGTATGGAAGTTTGTTCCAAGGCCAAATGATCATTTAGTTATTGGTACTAAATGGGTCTTTAGAAACAAGAAAGATGAATTTGGTATCGTGGTTAGAAACAAGGCTCTATTAGTGGCCAAGGGTTTCAACCAAGAAGAATGTATCGATTATGAAGAAATCTTCGCTCCTACGACACGATTAGAAGCCATAAGGATGCTCCTTACGTATGCAAGTAGTAATAATTTTAAGTTATTTCAAACGGATGTTAAAAGTGATTTTTTTAATGGTTTTATCTTCGAAGAAGTTTATGTTGAACAAGCTCCCAGATTTGATAATGATAATTTTTCTAATCATGTGTTTAAATTGACTAAAGCCCTCTATGGATTGAAATAAGCCCTAAGGGCTTGGTATGAGAGACTTAGCTCATTTCTAATTCATAATAATTTCTCTAAAGTTAAGGTTGATACTACATTGTTTATTAAAAATTTTGAAAATAATTTTTTTATTATTCCAATTTATGTTTATGACATTATTTTTTATTCTACAAATGAATCCTTATGTGAATCATTTGCCAAAAGCATGAGTCTAGAATTTCAAATGAGCCTAATGGGGGAACTAACCTTTTTAGGCTTACAAATTAAACAACTTAGCAATGGTATTTTTCTTAATCAAATAAAATATGCTTTAGACTTGCTAAAAATATTTAACATGGATAGTTCAAAGGCTATCAACACTCTCATGAGTAGCTCCACTAAGTTAGACATTGACGAAAGTGAAGAAAGCTTTAATCAAAGAGCTTATAGAGGTATGATAGATAGTTTGCTTTACCTCACCGCAACTAGACCGGACATCATGTTTAGCATAGGACTTTGTACTAGATTTCAATCTAACCCTAAGCAATCTCATTTAAAACCTATTAAAAGGATATTTATATACCTAAAAAGAACTCCTAAACAAGGATTATGGTATCCTCAATCTAAGAATTTTGAATTGCTTGGTTACGGATTTTGTTGGATGTAGTTTAGATAGAAAAAGCACTTCCGGAACGTGTCAATTTTTAGGAAACACACTCATTTCTTGGTCTTCCAAGAAACAAAACTTAGTTGCATTATCTACAACTAAAGCTTAGTATATGGCTATAGGTGCATGTTATGCTCAAGTTATATGGATAAAAAATACTTTAAAGGATTATGAAATTGACCTGAAAAACATACCTATAAAGTGTGATAACATTAGTACAATATGCTTAGCAAAAAATCATATTCAACACTCTAGAACTAAACACATTGACATCATGCATCACTTCATACGAGATCTTGTTAATAATCATGATGTAATATTAGAGTTTATTGATACAAAACATCAATTAGCCTATATCTTTACAAAACCATTAAATGAAGAACAATTTGATTTCATTAGAAGGGAATTAGGGATGTTAAATTATCTAAATGCATGAATATTGTTAAATTTTATTTTTGGACTTTCTCAATTTTTATCCTACAAAGTTCTCTCACTTGATTCATGAACTTATAGTATGCATTTTACGAGTTTTGTATGATGTTTTGATATGAATCATGAACATACATTTTCTGAGTTTTACATGATGTTGATCTTCTCCTCGTATAATGCAAATTTTACATGATGATGTGTGTGAGTGTGTGTTTGCTTTGTAAGCAGTGCTCACTGCCAGTAGGTAGTGGCACCGCCTAGTTGGCGGTAGCACCGCCAATTGTCATGGGTGGCAGGCGGTAGCACCGCCCAACTAGCGGCCAATGGTAGAACCGACCCCAACACATTCTGAACTCCTCTAAATAGCACCAAATCTCTTGCTCTCCCTCTAGCTACTCCAAAATACCCATCTCCTACTAAATCAAGGATCAATCTCTGATATCTTTTTGACAATCACTAGAAGGAAAAACTACTAAGGTAATCTCTACACCAAATTGATTCTCCTTTGTATTACTTGTTCTTGCTCCTTATTTGCCTTTATTATTGTAGTCTCAATAGGTTCTAGAAGATCCTCTAGGGACAAAGGGAAGAGGAGATTAGATAAAAATTATAACTCCCTACTTTTCGATTCTAATCAACATGCCCTAAAATTTTCATCCATAGAGTCTAGACATGTTCATAAGGGTAAATATGTTGATTTAGACGAATTAAGTGATTTAGAACATATTCAATGGTTTGCTAATCTAGACATTCTCATAATCCTTCAAATGAGTAAACCTATCTACCTTAGACTTATTAAGCTATTTTACAACAATTTACATGTAGATGAAGACGAAAGGGTATCTATCTATTAGGATATCATATACCCATTATAGATAGAACCATTTGTAACATCATAGGAATTCCGGTAAAAGAAAAAGGGTGTTATTTTAGAGGACAATGGGATGAAAAAATAGTTGGGACTACTTATGTTATGCCTTAGGAATAATTTTCTATAATCCTAACTTAACGATTCTTCGAAAAAGCTACGAACATTTGCTACCTTTAAGCACCAAAATACTTCATCACATCCTAATAACTATCATTCTCCTAAAACAATATCATCATGATGAAGTAAGCCAAATGGAACTAGGTACCATGTATTGGATTATGAAGGGAAATAATAATTGTTTTGGTTACCTAAATCTAACAAAACATGATTGAACTATTAAAAAGGGACATGATGTTTCCATATGGTGGCTTAATCATAAGACTACTCCATGCTTATGATATTGCTATTCCACCCGAAGAAGAAGTTATAAAACTAGATAGATTTACTATCATAAATAGAAATCTACTTCGACAGATGAGATGTACATTTAGAAATAGTATATGGTCTAGACTACCTAGAAGGACTGATCCCCTCCGACCAGAACCAGGACCTAAAATACCAATTTTTAGGGGTCATCAATCTCCTCTAACTAGTCCCTTTGAGGAATTACCTCCAATAGAGCAAGAACCTCCCTCATCTATCGACGACATAGGGACTCGAATGGATTGATTTGAGCAATGTCAAGATCCACTTAAACAACACCAAGATCAAATTTTGACTAAGTTACAACAGATTCATCAACAACTTAATACCTTGTTTAGACATTTGGACTGGCAACCACCTGAATAATTAATTATGACTTTTTGCTTATGACAAAGGGGGAGAAATGGATGAAATCCCTTTCTTTTATTATGTTTACTTTGATGTTGTAATCCTATATTATTTACCTTGATGTTGTAAACTTAAAATGCTACTTACTTTGATGATTGCTATTCTGTGCTTTGATTTTCATGTTATCTCTTCAAATGATGAGTATGATGATGCAATATCGTGCTTACTTTGATGCTGAAAATTCCTATGATTTTGACTCGAAAATGGATATTATGCCTTGACATCATTTCTATCAACGAATACATGGTATCATCTATAGATTTGGTAAATCATGATGTGCATGATGATAATAAGTCTAAATTATCAATTTGATGCTTAAATTCAAGAGTATCTTTTCTCAATTATGGCATATAGATAGGGGGAGTTAAGATTAACTCCGTCACCAATTATTTATCATCATCAAAAAGGGGGAGATTGTTGAATCTCGAATTTTGATGATGAAATCAATTGGTAAATTATTTAATCTAATCCATATGTTGAGACAAGTGTGTATGATTAACTACGATAGTAGTAATGCGTAAAGCAGATAATAGACCGGAGTCGAAGACTCTGATGATATACCGGGAGCTCACCAAGAGTTCATTGTGAGATCACCGGAAGCACGCTAGAAGACTCGCCGAAAGCTCATCGGGAGATCGCTTGAAGCACGCCGGAAGACTAGCTGAGAGTTGGTCGAGAGTTCGCCGGAAGCTCGTTGGAAGACTCGCCGAGAAGTTCGCCAAAGGATTGCCGAGTAAAAAATCAACGTACCGAACCATGCTTGCATTAATTATCGTTAGAACAATAATTAGAGTTGATTTGGAAGATAATCTCATCAATTCTATTAGGGGCCAACTTGGTTCGAAGCTAAGATGGTTTGGGCCGAGTGCAAGGCCCAACCAGGTTGCTGGACTCTGACTAATGGTGGCACCGCCAAGGCCGGCAATGGCACCGCCTGGAAGACCCAATCTCCCAGGTGGTCTAGGCGGTGGTATCACCTAGACTGGGCGGTGGTACCATTGGAAGTTAATTCTACCAACGGTGGTACCACCCTTGTCAAGCGGTGGTACCGCTAGAGCTTGGTCTCCGAGCTTTGTCAAGCAGTGGTACCACCCAGACTAAGTGGTAGTGCCGCCTAGTGTCAGACTGTAGGTAATAGTACCGCCCAGTAATGGCGGTGGTACCGCCAGTACCCCGAAAAACTAGGATAAGATAGTTTTTGGCTGTATTTTTGAAGCCATTGGGGGCTATAAATACCCCATCCTTTTCTGCATCAAAGGGCATCGAAGTGTGATTATAATCTTCAATCTTTGGGGTATAAAAGTTCTAGAGTTTTCCTCCACTCTCTCTTAGCTTTGTAATCATTCAAGAAAGAGGAGTAAGGCTTGTGAGGGTTCTCTCCTAAACCCGATAAAAGGAGAAAGAGCTGTAAACGGTAGTTGGTCTTCACCTATTGAAGAAAGGCCTTTAGTGGACACTAGTAACCTCAATGGATGAGGAATCCGAAAGTGGATGTAGATCACATTGACTAAACCACTCTAAATTTTGGTTTGCATTTTGTTTTGAGCAATTTACTTTAACTATAAATCATTTCATAGCAAACTACTTCTCCTCCTCATCTTGCTTTCACTATGATTATGATCTCATACATTTCAAGTTGCTATCTTTCCAAATTGGATTTCATTGAACGTATGAAATATTTTACGATATCTAAGAATTTTTTGCTACATTAATTCAACCCCCCCCCTCTTAGTACCGCTCTTGATCCTTACACCGCCCAGCACTGTTGAATATCAGATTTCGATGATGAAACCAATTGATAATATTTATGTTTTAATCTACATTTTGAGTGGCGCGGGATGCTTCGATTAGGATGAGACAATTAAAGCAGGAAAAATCATGTTATAGCGGAGGAACATGTTAGAAGATTGGGCGTTAGGTCGGTGGATCGGTCGACGTATCGACAGAAGGCTTCGGGCCATGGATTCGGGCATCGGGCCAAAAAGAGTGGATATGTTAGGACTCTAGCTAGGAGAGTCCTAATTGAGAGGGACATTCATGTAAAATCGACCTAAGTCGACCCCTATTAAAGAGGTGAAGTGGCCGACCAGGGTTAGGAGGTTATTTCTTAGAGAAGAATAAGGAGTTATAAAGGAATAGGAGTCTTGAGTAGGAGTCCTATTAGGAGTTGGTTAGAAGTAAGAGTTTTGAGTATGAGTCCTATTAGGAGTTGGTTAGAAGCAGGAGTCTTAAGTAAGAGTCCTATTAGGAGTTAGGTTTTAGAATCCCTATAAATAGTCATGTATTTCACCTCTTTTTATAAGGAATAGATGAATCTTTTCTGCAACCTTTGAGCAGCAACTTGGAGGGAGGAACCCCTATAGAGTTCCAAGGAGGCCGATCCCCTAAAGAGATCAACCATAAGTTTAGAATCTGCAAGGGTTCTAACACTAGGTATCAGAGCAACATTCTTGGTGTCTCGCTGCCCTTCCATAGCCATCCATCAACCCCCCACAACTGCCCAAAGCAATTCCCACAATTGCTTAAGAGATCGTTGCCAAATTCCGCCGTCATCTCCACCAACACGGATCATCCTTTGATCTCCCCATAAATTGCAACAGGTTCTGATTTTCTACCATACTAGTGCTGCAATTTAGTTATCCTTATTTGAAAATCCCAAAAAAATTATTCCTATATTTCTGCATAAACTTTTCGTCATAAAGTTTTCATCTCTACGACGAAAGATACATTGTAGAATTCCAACCGTATAGCACCGTCTGTTTAATCTTGCTATTGTGTTTTTTCTATCCAAATCTCTACGAAATTTTTATGATATCTTTGACACTTCCTAACAGCAGATTTTCCTTTGGTTTTGTCCAAAATTCTCAATATAAACCATTGATATTTTACATCTAATCTGCTATACCTGAAAATCTGCACTATAAAATTTCAGCCGCATAGCACTAATTTTTTATCTTGATACTACGTTGATTCTATCCAAATCTTTACGAAATTTTTATGATAGCTTTGACACTTTCTAACAGTGGATTTTCCTTTGGTTTTATCAAAAAATTCTCAATATAAACCACTGATCGTTTATGTCCAATCTGCTATACCTAAAAATCTGTGCTGCAGAAAATTTCAGCCGCATATTGTTGCCTTAACCCATCTATTTGCAATCTTTTTTGAATGAAATTTCTTATACACTTTATAGATCATCTTGGCTTCCATCTAAGATTGATCTATTAGGAAATTCATCTCTAAAAATGATTTTATGTTGCTTCAAATTTTCGTCATAACCCACTGAAATTTTTCAACGAGAATTCTGCAATCGCAACTTGCACCAAGTTCCTTGCTATTATACTACCGAAATTTTCTTGATTAAATTAGATATTCTTGCTGTCATATAATTTTTGATTTTTCTATCAATTCCCTCCTCAATTCTCTCAAGTTTTTGGTGGAAATTATGTCGAGAAACCGTTGTTTCTTCGACGACAATTCTACTCTTACAAGACAGCACATACTTTCTGTAACTTCCACTGATTTCTATCAAACCTTTGCTACCATCTAACACAGATCCAAAACATTCATCCACAGCCCTAAAACTCCACCAAACCATACTCTCAAACTGCGCCCAAAATAGCCACAAATCAATCCTAAACCGTAGCCTACATCCACCAATCCACCAACCCTTTCGACCATCACCTCTCTCAACCAATACATGCCTTTAACCCGACAACAAAAGAGAGATCTTAATATCACAGATTTGGTGGCATATACTATAGCATCTGAGGAAGTAAGCAATGCTAAATTTGAAGCCTTCGAGGTGCAAATGGAGGATAAGATTCGGACACTCTTTACCGAACTCAGATTGGGCCGACCACTAAGCCCGAAGAAATCACATCAAGGAGAGAGCTTTGTCCAATTGCACCAAGCCCGAAGATATGACTTCCAAGAGAGGGGAAGCTCTATGACCAACCCAAACTATCCATGCATGAGAGTAGACTTCGCTAGATGGGAAGAAGGAGACCCAATTGGTTGGATCTCACGCGCGGAGCGATATTTTCGGTACCATAAAACCGCGGATGCATCTATGGGGAAAATTGCAGCTATACATCTTGAAGGGGGTGCTATACAGTGGTTTGATAGGTTTGAACATACTTATGGAGTCCTTTCATGGCGACAATTCAAAGAAGAACTGCTGATCCGCTTCAGACCAATCGATTACGAGAATATTGACGGACAACTAGCAAAGATCCGACAAACCTCTACCATTCAGGAGTACCAAACCAGGTTTGAAAGGTTATCTAATCAAACTTATGATTGGTCTGAAAAACAGCTATTGAGGACCTTCATTGAGGGCTTGAAGCCGGAGATCCGAGGAGAAGTTAAAGCGCGACAACCGTATACGCTTATGGCAGCCATCTCTTTCGCACGACATCAAGAGGAGCAATTGAACCATGAAGCTCGGAGGACTAGGGTCACTCCTCAACCAGTAATATTGAAGCCCTTAGCCACCCCTACTGTCGACCAAGTCTCTACACCAAAGAGGTTAACAAGAGAAGTGTTTCGGGAGCGATATGCGAAGGGGTTATGTTGGCATTGTGATGAGCCGTGGAGCCGTGAGCATCGCTGTAGTAAAGGGGGACTTCTTATGATTGAACCGATAAAAGAAGAGGTCATTGAACATCCAAAAGAGAGCCTTGAAAATAAAGAAGAAGATGCAGAAGAAGAGCTACAACCGACCGAAGTTACGGTACATACACTAGCTGGCTACTCAAACACGCAAACGATGAAAGTTGGAGGCCTTCTCAAACAACAACCGATCACTGTTCTCATCGACACTGGCAGCACTAATAACTTCCTAAACAGTATGGTTGCTGTCCATATGAACTTACCTATTGAGAATTGCAGCAGGTTTGTCGCTAAGGTCGCCAACGGACGGATTTTGAAGTGTGATCATAGGTGCCCGCAGGTGAAACTGTTGCTGTAGGACCAAGATATAATTGCAGATTTCTTCCTTCTCCCTCTTGATGATCAAGAGGCCATACTTAGAATTAAATGGTTGATGACATTAGGTGATATTTCTTGGAATTTTATGCAACTAATTATAAAATTTTACAGTAAGAAGAAACAGGTGATATTGCATGGGAAACGTGAGGGCGTCGTAACGATGATTTGCACACAACAAATGGAGAAGGTTTTGCATAAAGCAAGCAAGGGCTTTTTGGTACAACTTGAGCAGCAAATTAAAAGAGAGCCAATAGAATTTGAAGTTCCAAACCTATTTCCTTTGCTTGCTGAATTTTCAGATATATTTGACGAGCCGCACAACCTACCTCTTACTCGTCAGCATGATCATTGCATAATGATTTTTTCAGTCAAATCTCCAGTAAATACTCAACCATATCGGTATCCACATCTCCAGAAGGATGAAATAGAAAGGATTGTAAAAGAGATGCTTGAAATAGGAGTTATTCGGCCAAGTTGCAACCTCTACTCTTCATCGGTGCTACTTGTACGCAAGAAGGACGGAACATGGCGAATATGCATTGATTACCGAGCTCTTAATGGCATAACCATCAATGATAAATTCCCTATTCCTGTAGTAGATGATTTGCTAGATGAAAGGGAGCACAAATCTTCACAAAGCTAGACCTTTGATCCGGGTATCATCAAATACGAGTGTGCGAAGAAGACATACCGAAAACCACATTTTGAACACACAAAAACCACTACGAATTTTTGCTTTCTTCAATAGAAGGTGGAATATCTTGGGCATATCATATCAGAGGAAGGTTTGGCAGTGGACCCCTTCAAAATTGGAGCAATGCAAAACTGGTCGACCCCGAGAAACATAAAATTACTACATGGCTTTCTGGGTTTAACAGGCTACTACCGCAAGTTCATGAAAAACTATGGAAACATCAGTGCACTACTTACTTCCTTACTAGAAAAAGATGTCTTCCAATAGTTGGACAGAGCCTCCGCTGCCTTCAACAAACTTAAGGCAGCCATGACGACGACGCTAGTGCTAAAACTACCATATTTCAATCAACCCTTCGTTATTGAGGCCGATGCATCTGGAGTCAGAATTGGAGTCATTCTCATGCAAGATGGTCGATCACTCGTATACACTAGCAAGGCATTATCTCCCTTCCATCAAAATAAGTCAACATATGATAAGGAGATGCTCGCCATTGTGCGCACAGCAACGAGGTGGAGACCCTACTTGATTGCTCGACGATTTCAAGTTAAAACAGACCATAAAAGCCTCAAGTACTTTTTGGAGCGAAAGTTATCATCCCTTGAGCAGCAAAAATGGGTAACAAAACTTCTTAGATTTGATTATAAAATAACTTACAAAGAGGGGAAAGAGAATGTTCTTGTAGATGCGCTTTCGCAGCTACCCGAGCAAGCTGAAGTTTCGGCCATTTCACTTTCGACCAGCGACTTCCTTGAAGATATTAAGATGAAATGGTAGGAAGATTCAGAGACTAGTAAGATTATAAAAAAATTGGAGGAATCACCAAGCCCCATGGCTCATTACAATTGGGACTCAAAAGAATTATGCTATAAGGGTACTAAATTGAAAAGGAGTATGGCATATCACCTACAAATCAACGGCTAGAAAAAAGTTGTAAATAGGTGCTTGGAGACAGCCCAAAGCCACCCACTAAATATGACTATCCAAGGAGAACTCCAGACCCAGCCAAGTGCCATTATTGATCGACGGATCGTGACTCGACGACGACGACCCACTACTAAAGTGCTAATACAGTGGGTGAACCTACAAACAGAAGATGCCACTTGGGAGAACTATGATGACTTGAAGATCAAATTCCCAAAATTCATGAATCGTTAGCCTCGAGGACAAGGCTGATTTGAAGAGGGCGGGTTTGTTAGGACTCTAGCTCGGAGAGTCCTAATTGAGATGGACATTCATGTAAAACCTACTTAAGCCGACCCTTATTAAAGAGGTGAAGTGGCCGGCTAGGGTCAGGAGGTTATTTCTTAGAGAAGAATAAGGAGTTGTAAAAGAATAGGAGTCTTGAGTAGGAGTCCTATTAGGAGTTTGTTAGAAGTAGGAGTCTTGAGTAGGAGTCCTATTAGGAGTTAGTTAGAAGTAGGAGTCTTAAGTAAGAGTCCTATTAGGAGTTAGGGTTTAGAAGTCCTATTTTACTTCCGACCAACGACTTTCTTAAGGATATTAAGATGGAATGGCAGGAAGATTCAGAGACTAGTAAGATTATAAAAAAATTGGAGGAAGCACCAAGCCCCATGGCTCATTACAATTGGGACTCAAAAGAATTACACTATAAGGGTACTAAATTGAAAAGGAGTATGGCATATCACCCACAAACCGACAGCCAGACGGAAGTTGTAAATAGGTGCTTGGAGACAGCTCAAAGCCACCCACCAAATATGACTACCCAAGGAGAACTTCAGACTCAACCAAGTGCCATTATTGATCGACGGGTCGTGACTCGATGACGACAATCCACTACTGAATTACTAATACAGTGGGCAAACCTACTAACAGAAGATGCCACTTGGGAGAACTATGATGACTTGAAGATCAAATTCCCAAAATTCATGAATCGTCAGCCTCAAGGACAAGGCTGATTTGAATACGACGGGTTTGTTAGGACTCTAGCTACGAGAGTCCTAATTGAGAGGGACATTCATGTAAAACCGATCTAAGCCAACCCCTATTAAAGAGGTGAAGTGGCCGGCTAGGGTTAGGAGGTTATTTCTTAGAGAAGAATAAGGAGTTGTAAAGGAATAGGAGTCTTAAGTAGGAGTCCTCTTAGGAGTTGGTTAGAAGTAGGAGTCTTGAGTATGAGTCATATTATGAGTTGTTTAGAAGTAGGAGTCTTAAGTAAGAGTCCTATTAGGAGTTAGGGTTTAGAAGCCCTATAAATAGTCATGTATTTCACCTCTTTTCATAAGGAATAGATGAATCTTTTCTGCAGCCTTTGAGCAGCAACTTGGAGGGAGGAACCCCTATAGAGTTCCAAGGAGGCCTATCGCCTAAAGAGATCAACCCCAAGTTTAGAATCTGCAAGGTTTCTAACATGATATTACGCCAAGGATATTGGAGTTGCGGAGTCAACTGGTCGATTGGGCAATAGGCCGTAAGAGATGACGATGCGCCAAAGAATCGGATGAAGCGTCGAGGGACCAATGACATTCTGGACAACTTGATTAATGCTTAGTATTAATTATCTAGATCAAAGTGTGTTTTTACATATGTAGGAGTTAAGGACGCGATTATGTTGGGAGTTCGAGAGTTCATTGGAAGTCAGGTCGTTCTATCACGTACTTAGCTGGTTTAGCCTAAGTCATGCGGCACCCTTGCGTGTCCGTCCGCAAAGGTCAGTCTCCCCGAAGCCTCCCATGTCCCTTAGGACCCACAAAAGAGAGAACGGGATAGAGAAAACCCCTCATTTGGGATCCACAAGCAAACATTTTCGAAAACACTTCATAGACAAAGCAAATTACAAACAGACTTTACAAGCTCTGAACAGTTGCACAACAAAGGGTAAAATGGTCCATTACAGACCGAGAATCTCTCACACGTGTCCACATGACACAACCTTTGTTTACAAGCCTAAAGAGGCCACCAACCTAACTAAAATGGGACTATTAATCCTTCGGTCGTCCCTCTACATGCTGTACAAGGTATGAACATACGAAAACACACGGACATACATAAGCATTACATCAAACATCCTGTTTAGAAGTTTGTCCGTGACATTCTCCCCCACTTATTCCTTCGACGTCCTCGTCGAAGCCTTTGTGAACATTGCAACTCCTCGCCTTTGTTGAGTCTTCAATCTTCCGCTCCAGTTGCAATGCACATCTTGGCTCCCAGGTGCTCTTCGCTGCTCTTTTTGAGTAGTCGAACCTTTGATCCGCCATGCTGGTTCAACTCACCAATGACTCTAACTCTGGTGTGGGGTTGGCTGAGTTGTGTTGATCCTTGTTGATTCCTGCGGATCCTCCAAATGAAGGGAAAAGACCATCATTACTGCGCTAGTCTCTTAAATGCCTCATGCTGCTTGAACTGGGTGGATGCTTGTTGGAGCATTAACGAGCATCGTCTCGTAAACTTCTGAAGTTTTTGGTCCTTCCTCCACAAAATTTGCTCATTGACTCTTTTTTCACTTAGTAGTCACATCCAAGTATGTTCGCATCACTTCCGCTTTCGATTAGCATTTCGTTGGGAAATGAAGCGGACAATCTACTCTCAGTAGCACTAATCACCGTTGGTGAGGATTTGACAACTATTATCTTCCATTATCTTCGAAGGGTCTTTGAACTTGTGCATAGCTCCACTGCTGGATAGATAAGAGAATTGGGGTACTCGGTTTCGCCCATTCTCTTAAGGGTTGAGAAGGCAAAGGTTACTTGACTTCACCCGCCTCCTCGAGGTTATACTCCATGCATCGAGCTGGTTACTAGCCTTCACCTGCTCTTTACACACACTTCTGAAGCACTTGAAGTGTTTTCACTCCTTGCGTTGAGTTATTTACTGTGATTCACCTTCTCAATGCTAAAGAACTTCTGGAATGCCGGAAGTTTTCACCCCAACTTGGAGTAATTCTCTCATAGGTTTGGTTGCCTCTGGGATTGTACCATCTTCTCCATCAACCCTACCACCTACTCCACTGAGTAGCAAATGTATAGCACCGCATACTGCCTGCTTCGTTCCATAGTTATGCACTCTTGCATGACCCAAAGTCCTTCACTTTTGGCTTTCTTGATGAGAAGCTCATTGACACCGGTCTTACGAAGTTCCTCGGACTCTGCCCTTCAGCCTTGTCTCGGTACATGGAGATTTCCTCTGCATGCTCCACCTCCTCGGCCCGTTTCACGACCAAGCGATCTCCTCCCATGCGAGCAAGGGATCAATGACTTTCACGGAAATCCCGCCTTTGCAGTACCATGGTGCTGCCATGCCCATGGCCATACTATCCGTCGCCTCGCATCTACATCCCTTTTCTTCACGATCAGTAGATATGTCTCCGTGGCACTCCTCTGAGTCCACCTCTATTCTAACTGATGCTTGATTTTAGGTAGCTAAATCCCTCTAGACTCGTCGTCGCTTCCTCGCCCCTTTCGACCCCCTACTTCAACACCTCTGTGTTCTCCAAGCAGTCTGTTTGGATGATGGAAAGACAGACTGCAACTCCCATGCATGGCCTCTGTCATCACGTTGTAGGGTTTGCAACGATTATGTTCTCCTTACCTTCCTTGGTAGCAATGTTCGCTTACTCTACCTTGTCCTCTGACTTGCTGGGCTCCCTTAAGCGAATATGAGCTCTAGAGCAATCCAACTCTCTAGCTGCTTTGATCATACCTCTGTATGATCAAGTCCCTCCTATGGGACTCATTAGTACTTGCATTTGAACTTTTCCCTTGGTGGAACCCAGCCCCCAAATGCTGATGACCAAGGTTTTCATCCGATGCAAAATTCGATGTACGCACAAAAGACTCGCCTCTGCAGTACCATAGCCTTTACTCCTTGAATCCATAGCCCTTCTTGTCATCATGTTGTTCACTGAAGTGGAGCTTCTAATAGCTCCTGATCATGCCTCCGTATGATCTAGTCCCTCACGGGACTATGTCATGTGTATCGCATTTGCCACGAACTGTTCCACCACGATCCGTTGCACCATGTCGCCTCCTGGTGACATCTCCATTGCATTCTGATCCTTGTGGAATAAACTTGAATTGTGGTCTCTCCATGTGTGGCTTCTGCCCTCCATGTGTGGCCTCTACCAATACATCGCTGGGTCTCTTCCACCTTCGATTTTGTTCGCTCCTTTGGCAATCGACCTTCATCCACCCACTATTGGGTCACACCTAGATGAAGCACCGCTCTAGGACAGTTCATCACCTAGTAGCTCCCGAAGTCTCCCGACTTCGCTGCAATTAGTTCCCCATTGTCTAGATCCTGGGCCTCTACCGCTACCAGTACAATCTCCGCTGTGCACCACTTCCTGCCCAGCAACTTGATTTGCAACATTATGCATATTCTTCAAGAGTACCCGCCTCTGCGTCCTCTTGCCCCGTGCTAAGGCCTTCTGAACCCAACTTCACCTCCGCAAATTGAGTCACCTTAGTTCCTCCATCAAATGATTTTCCGAGATAAGGTGCATGTGCCCAAAAGCTCCCTTCGTTTTTGGCACCATGCAAGATGAGTCCACTCCGTTAGAATGAAGAACGCATGGAACAACATGATCCTACTCTTGCCTCTGCAAGAGTTCATATCCTTAACCTCTGTCTAAGGAAAGCATTGTGCCTCTGCTCCATGTTCCAACTTCTATGCTGGCTCCCTTTATGCGGCTTGGGTACTTCACCAAGTTACACCCAAGTTGCTCCGCTCCTCGTTTATGCATTGAGTCGATGGTGGCCCTCGCGCCCACCATTCCACGGGTCAGCCCTCCCTTGAGTTCGATCTCCATATCGACTCCAAGTATGTCTTCATTTAAGTTGCTTTGGGTCGCTCCCCCACTTGATCTCGCAATGCATCCACCAATGCATTCTCTCAAGCGAGATCATGCGATGACTCCTCGCCGCTTACTCAGTCCATTGAGCTTCGTGGAGTCGTTGTTTGTTGAGGTACTCCTCCTCAACTTGTGAGGTCCGTCTCACATGATTCTCCCTCTGAAGAGCTAGGACTTATCCCTCCTGGATAACTGACTCATTGGAGCAACATCTCTCTTCGTTTCGGAGACCACCATCTCCTTGGACTACTCCGATCTGCTGAACAAACTGTGCATTATTCTGCCTCCGGCAAACACACTTGCTAGATTACGACTCCACGTTAATACAGCCCCCGCTGCACCACTCAAGGCCTAGCAACTGTTGAATCTCGGATTTTGATGATGAAATCAATTAATGGGTTAATTGATCTAATCCATATTATTGAGTTAAGTGTGCAGGATTAACTACGATAACCAGAAAACACAAAGCAAGAATACCGGAGTAAAGATCGATGGACATTTAAGAGTCCGAAGAATCATCGGAGATGTTGCCGGAACCAACCGAGAAGAAATCGGGAACTTATCGGAATTTTCGGAAGTTCGCCGAAGAGATCGTCGGAGGTTCACGGAGATCACCGAGAAGGCTCGGCTACTCGTTAAAGTCATCACAAGTTCGGGAGCTTGATGGGAGTCCGTCAAAAGAAGTTCGTCGGAAAGCTCGCCGAAACAAGACTCGACGTTCGCGGTTGAAAGCTTGCTTAGGATGTGTTTTTGTTATGTAGTTCACTTGTAATTAGGATTAGGATTAAGAGATAATCCTATATCCTGGTTAGGGGCCAACTGGGCCCAAAGTTAGATATGGTTTGGGCAAAAATTAAGCCAAACCAGTGAAATCGGAGAGCCAGGCGGTGGCACCGCTTGGCTGGGCGGTAGCACCGCCCAGCACCCGAGAGCTGGGCGGTGACACCTCCTGGGCTGGGCGGTTGCACCTCCCAGCACCCGAACGTTGGGCGGTTGCACCGCTTGGCTGGGCGGTGGCACCGCCAACATCAGGAACCCAAAGAGAATTCAAATTTTGGAGCCCAAAATTTGAATCCTCTTGAGGCCTATAAATACCCCTCAAATCTCAGCTGAGATTACAACTTTTGAGAAGCATTTGATTGAGAGAAAAGTTTTAGAAAGTCTTAGCAAGTCTTATTTTCAATTTGCTAGAGAGTTCTCCTCATTCTTTCTTATTGAAAATTTGTAAGAGGTTGAACTGCTTGTAAATGGTTGTAAGAGGGGTATTTACCCTTCCATTTCAAGAGATTTGCTAGTGGAAGGTGGGAGCCTCATCGAAGAGGGGCCTCGCAAGTGGATGTAGGTCATTTGACTGAACCACTCTAAAATCGGCGTAATCTCTGGTTTGCATTTCATTATTGCTATTTACATTACTGCAAACCTTCTTACATGCTTTAGTTCCTTATTACCTTTGCTGCGCAACTTCAAGAATACGCTTTCAAGTTAAGCCTTTCAAGTTCCGTTCTTATCGTACGAAAGATTTTTCTAAAACTAAAGTTTTAATCCACTGCACTAATTCACCCCTCCCTCTTAGTGCCGTTCCGATCCTAACAAGTGGTATCAGAGCGAGTTTATCTCTCATATTTGGTTTAATACCCAAGAGAGATGGCTTACTCCGGCATGCAAGAGGGTCATTCTATTGCACGACCACCTTTGTTTAATGGGTCGGATTACACATATTGGAAGACTCGCATGAGGATCTTCCTCATTTCTATGGACTTTGAGCTTTGGTCTATTGTCGAGAATGGGTTTCAAAAATATTCTCTTCCGATGAGCGAATGGAATGAATCGGAGAAGAAGGTTTTTGCTTTAAATGCAAAGGCTATGAATGCCTTGTTTTGTGCACTAGACAAAAACGAATTTAATCGTGTTTCAATTTGTGATTCGGCTTTTGATATTTGGAGAACTCTTGAGGTCACTCATGAAGGCACTAGCCGAGTGAAAGAGTCCAAAATCAACATCCTTGTGCACTCTTACGAACTTTTCTGAATGAAACCAAGTGAGTCCATCGGAGACATGTACTCCCAGTTTACGGATGTCATCAATGGACTCAAAGCTCTTGGTAAAGATTTTACTAACTTTGAACTAGTAACTAAAATCTTAAGATCCCTCCCTAAAAGTTGGGATCCAAAAGTTACGGCCATTCAAGAGGCCAAAGACCTTAAAGCATTCCCTCTTGAATAACTCATTGGGTCTCTAATGACCTACGAAATGACATGTCAAGCTCATGACGAGCTCGAGAATCCCCTTCCAAAGAACGGGAAGGATATGGCACTCAAATCACAAGAAGACCACTTGAAAGGAACATCAAGTGATGAGGACAGTGACAATGACATTGCACTTTTGACTAAAAAATTTAAAAAATATTTAAGAAAGAACAAATTTAAAAATAATATAAAAAATAAATTTGAACAAAAGAAGGACCAAGTGATTTGCTATGAATGCAAAAAACCGGGCCACTACAAGAACGATTGTCCTTAAGCCAAAAAGAGAACATCAAAGAAGAAGGCGCTCAAGGCAGCGTGGGATGATTCAAGCGCGTCCGAAGAAGAGGAGTCCAACACCGAGCAAGTTGCTCATTACGCGCTAATGGCTTTAGGAGAAGAGGTATGTGATTTATTTAATGAAGATTTATCTTTTGAAAAACTCTCTATCGCTTTTCATGAATTATTTGATGAATGTAGAACTGTTAGTAAGAAGTTAAGTATCTTAAAGAAAGAGCATGCTTTGCTACAAGATAAGTTTGAGAATCTTCAAACTCCTCCATGATCTAAGTGTGAGCATTTAGAAGCAATAAAAAATGAAAAATTGCTTCTTAAAAAAACCTTAAACAAGTTTAAGGTTGGTAGCAAAGGATTAGATATGATCCTTGCACACAAGGGTCACATCGTAAATAGAAATGGAATTGGATTTGTAAAAGGATTACATCAAAATCCTACCACTTTCATAAAAGGACCTACATTATATGTTTCCTCTTATATGAAATGCAACTTCTGTTGCAAATCCGGACATATTGCCTACAAATGTCCATTTAGGAAAATTAGTTCACAAAAATTAATATGGGTTCCTAAAAGAACTATAAAGGATTCAATAATAAATAATAAAGTTAGTGGGTCAATTTTTGAGGCACCCAAAATCAAATGGGTACCTAAAAATCATCCTCTTTTGTAGACAAACCCACAAGCTAGGAGCAAGAGATAGTATCTCGATAGTGGATGCTCAAGACATTTGACTGGAGATCCATCTCATTTCTCTATGCTCACTAGCAAAGAAGAAGGGTACGTCACCTTCGGAGACAACAACAAAGGCAAAATCATTGGCAAGGGAACTATTGGTAACAAATTTAGTTTTTCCATTGATGATGTTTTACTAGTTGATGGATTGAAACACAATCTCTTAAGTATTAGTCAACTATGCGATAAAGGTTATATCGTTAGATTTTAATCAAATATGTGCATTATTGAAAAACCAAATCATAACATGACTATGATTGCTTTAAAACAAAATAATGTCTATACCATCAATCTTGATGAACTAAGTAATGAAATGTGTTTCTCCGCCGTAAATGATGATGCTTGGCTTTGGCATAGGAGATTAGGTCATGCAAGCATGAAAACAATATCTAAAATCTCATCTCATGAATTAGTACGAGGGATTCCGAATATGAAGTTTATTAAGGATAAGGTATGCGATGTATGTCAACTAGGCAAACAAATAAAAACAAGCTTCAAACCAAAAAATCAAATTAGCACCACTAGACCATTACAATTGATCCATTTGGACTTATTTGGACCAATTGATACAACAAGTCTAGGTGGAAGCAAATATGCTTTTGTGATTGTGGATGACTACTCTAGATACACTTGGACCTATTTCTTAGCTCACAAAAGTGATTGCTTCAAGTGTTTCTCTAAATTTTGTAAACTCACTCAAAACGAAAAAGGCTTCATGATTTCATCAATTCGGAGTGATCATGGTGGTGAATTCCAAAACCGTGACTTTCAAAATTTTTGCGAAGTTAATGGGTACAATAATAACTTCTCAACTCCAAGAAATCCTCAACAAAATGGAGTAGTTGAAAGGAAAAATAGAAACCTACAAGAAATGGCAAGAACTATGTTAAATGAACATAGTTTACCCAAATATTTTTGGGCCGAAGCCGTAAATACGGCTTGTTACATCATGAATAGGGTCCTAATAAGACCATCTCTATCAAAAACTCCCTATGAATTATGGAATAACAAAAAACCAAATAATTCTTATTTTAAAGTTTTTGGTTGTAAATGCTTCATTTTAAATGAAAAGGATGCCCTAGGTAAATTTGATGCTAAATCTGATGAAGGAATTTTTCTTGGTTACTCCTCCGTTTCTAAGGCCTTTCGTGTCTTTAACAAAAGGACCTTAGTAATAGAAGAGTCTATTCATGTAGTTTTTAAAGAAATTTCTGATTTAAAGAAAAATGATTTTGATGATGATCTTGGTTTTGATAATTTGAATTTAAACGAACCCCCTCCTCAAAATAGCCATTTGAATGCATCTTCTTCCGAAATTTCTTTACCCAAAGAATGGAAGTATGTAGATGCTCATCCAAAGAAGCTAATTATAGGAGATACAACAAAAGGGGTTCAAACTCGGTCTTCTTTCAAGAATTTTTGTGCTAACGCCACTTTCCTTTCTCAAATTGAACCTAAATGCATTGACGAAGCCTTAAAAGATGATTTTTGGGTCATTGCAATGCAAGAAGAATTGAATCAATTTGAGAGGAATGAGATATGGAAGCTTGTTCCTAGACCAAGTGACCACTTAGTCATAGGTACTAAGTGGGTCTTTAGAAACAAGCAAGACGAAAATGGTATCGTGGTTAGAAACAAGGCTAGATTAGTGGCCAAAGGTTTCAACCAAGAAGAAGGTATCGATTACGAAGAAACCTTCGCTCCCATGGCTCGATTAGAAGCCATAAGGATGCTCCTTGCCTATGCTAGTAGTAATAATTTTAAACTATTTCAAATGGATGTCAAAAGTGCTTTCTTGAATGGTTTTATTTCCGAAGAAGTATATGTCGAACAACCTCCCGGATTTGAAAATTCTCTTCTTCCTAATCATGTATTCAAATTGACTAAAGCTTTTTGTGGCTTGAAACAAGCTCCTAGAGCTTGGTATGAAAGGCTTAGTTCCTTTCTTATTTTAAATAAATTTACCAAAGGCAAGGTTGATACTACATTGTTTATTAAACATTTTGAAAATAATTTTCTTATTGTGTAAATTTATGTTGACGATATTATTTTTGGCTCTTCGGATGAATCACTATGTGAATCATTTGCCAAATGTATGAGTTATGAATTTGAAATGAGTTTAATGGGTGAATTAACTTTCTTTTTAGGATTACAAATCAAACAACTTAGTGATGGTATATTTCTTAAAGAATCCAAATATACATTAGAATTGTTAAAACGATTTAACATGGATAATTCAAAAGCAATAAACACCCCTATGAGTACTGCAACTAAGTTAGATATGGATGAAAATAGTGAAAATTTCGATCAAAAAACATATAGGGGACTAATAGGTAGTCTACTCTACCTCACCGCGACTAGACCAGATATTATATTTAGTGTAGGACTTTGCGCTAGGTTTCAATCTAATCCTAAATTATCTCATCTAAAGAGTGTTAAAAGAATATTTAGGTATCTTAAAGGAACTCCAAATTTAGGATTGTGGTATCCAAAATCTGAAAAATTCGATCTAATAGCTTATGCAGATGCCGATTTTGGCGGATGCAGGATAGATAGAAAAAGTACATCCGGAACATGCCAATTTTTAGGACATGCACTTGTTTCTTGGACTTCCAAGAAACAAAATTCAGTTGCACTATCTACGGCGGAAGCCGAATACATTGCTGCAAGTGCATGTTGTGCACAAGTCATTTGGATGAAAAATACATTAGAAGACTATGGAATTCACTTTAAAAACATTCCCATAAAATGTGATAATACTAGTGCCATATGTCTTACTAAAAATCCAATTCAGTACTCTAGAACTAAGCACATCGACGTTAGGCATCATTTCATACGCGATCATGTCCTTAACAATGATGTTGTTCTAGAATTCATTGACACAAAGCATCAATTAGCAGATATATTTACAAAGGCTTTGAACGAAGATCAATTTGAATTCATTAGAAGGGAATTAGGCATGTTAAATTGTCCCTAAAATAAGCTTCACGAAAAATGACTCGTCCTTTTCCTTTCTTTTGTGGATTTGATTTCTTCCTTCTTCTTCAATTCAAAATGATCCATTAAAGTATAACTTATGATCTTGAGGGAAGAAGCTAAACAAAAGGGAGGAAGAAAAATTTTTTTCTTTCCTCCGCGGGATGCCAGCGGTGGCACCGCCAGATCCGGCGGTTGCACCGCCTGGCGCTCGGGCGCCAGGCGGTGACACCGCTCGGTTTGGCGATGCCACCGACCGAGCGACCCTTATTAACCCGAGGGGTTAGGTCCGGCGGTGACACCGCCCCCAACCCGAAAAAAGGGCTCTTAAAACCCTCTCCCATTCCCTCTAAACCTCATTCTAATTCTTAGAAGCATTGGAGAAGGATTCTTGGTGGTCCAAGCTTTCCATCTCTCAACATAATCTCCATAAGGTAACACTTGAAATCCCTCTTTTTGGTATCCCATTCCCTCTTTTCTTTCCTCTTTCCCTTGCTTATTTTTCACAATTTCATCATCATCTTGTCTAGATAATGGCTCCTAAGAGATCAAAAGGAAAAAGGATTGAAGGAGATTCATTTGACCATGATCTTTTTAGATCAAAAGAGGTAGCCCTTAGCTTTCCAAAATTTGAAACACGATGTATCCATAAGGGAAAATACGTTGATCTGGATGAACTAGAGGACTTAGAACCCATTAGGTGGTTTGCACACCTAGAAGCTCTACCTCTACTACAAATAGATGAACCAATCTATCTGCGATTAGTTAGATTGTTCTATGCCAACCTATATGAGGACAATGATAGCCTAAGCACTTACCTTCTAGGAACACCCATTAGAATATTTGACAGTACTATTTGTGAGCTAATTGGCATAACTGAAAAAGATAGGGGATGCTATTTTAAAGGTAAATGGGACGTCAACACAATAGGAGCAACCTATACCGAAGCCATAGAAACAATTTTTGCAAATCCAAACCTTGACTTCCTACCCAAGAGCTGTGAACACTTACTGCCTTTCCACTCTAAAATTCTTCATCACATTATCACAAGCATCATATTCCCCAAACAATTTCATCTTGACGAAATAAGTCAAATAGAGATAGGAACCATGTATTGGATTATGACCGGTCAGCATAATTGTTTTGGGTACTTAATTCGCCAACACATGCAGGATATTATGGCTAAAGATACTATATTGTCATATAGGAGGTTAATCACTAGATTTCTTCATGCCTATAACATTTGCATTCCACCCGATGAAGAATCTATTCAAAATGATCGATATAACATAATAAATAAAAACCTACTGAAAAGACTTAGGTGCACTTTTAGCAATGGCATATGGGTTAGGCAGCCTAGAAAGACGGATCGAATTCCTCAACCAATAGAACACAACGAAACACCAATTCTTATGGGAAATGAATCTCCTCCTCCTAGTCCCTTTGGCGCAGCACCTTCAGCTCCTGTTTCCTCCTCTGAAGATCTCATTATGGTGGAACTATCTCAGATCAAATCTCAGCAAGTACAAATTCAGAATCAACAAGTTAAAATTTTGAAGACACTACGACAAATGAATGAAAAAATAGATATCTTGTATCAGCACTGTGGATTACCTCCTAAGGATTAAATTGATGTATCTTTTTATTCTGTTATGTTTGCTTTTAACAACAAGTTCAAAGTTTGTCATCGATTGAACGATAACTGATCCTTCCTTTTAGATAACTACTGTTTTGATCTGCATAAATGATGATGTCTTTTGGATAAACTATTTCTGGCAAATTTGAATGATGAACTTTGGTTCCTATTAAATGCTAAACCTTTTTTCTATGATCATCAATTAGCTGGCTTGTCTCTTTTTGTTAATGACAAAGGGGGAGAAGTGATGACTAAGTGATGACTGACACCATAACAATAGCATGACTTATATGAATTACAAAAACTTGTGTGATATGAATGTCTTATATGCCTTGCGAAATCCTTGAAAATATCGCAAGATTGATTGATCATATTGAAGGCATGCCTTACATTTACATCATGAAATTCATGTTGAAAATCTTTATCTTCTATCGTAGTAAAAATTGTCTCTTATCATGATTTTCATCGAAGTTTTGTATTTACTATTGCTTAATGAGAATGACGATAAGTTCTACGGTTAGAACTTATCGGTTTATGCTTGAATTCTATGGATGAAATTCAAGTGTTTTCATCTTCTCATAATATGGCATATAGATAGGGGGAGTTATGTTTAACTCCGTCATCAATTGATTGTCATCATAAAAAAGGGGGAGATTGTTGAATCTCGGATTTTGATGATGAAATCAATTGATGGGTTAATTGATCTAATCCATATTATTGAGTTAAGTGTGTAGGATTAACTACGATAACCAGAAAACACAAAGTAAGAATACCGAAGTCAAGATCGATTGACGTTTAAGAGTCCGAAGAATCGTCGGAGATGCTGCCGGAACCAACCGAGAAGAAATCGGGAACCTATCGAAATTTTCGGAAGTTCGCCGAAGAGATCGTCGGAGGTTCACGGAGATCACCGAGAAGGCTCGGCTACTCGTTAAAGTCATCACAAGATCGGGAGCTTGATGGGAGTCCATCGGAAGAAGTTCGTCGGAAAGCTCGCCGAAACAAGACTCGACGTTCACGGTTGAAAGCTTGCTTAGGATGTGTTTTTGTTATGTAGTTCACTTGTAATTAGGATTAGGATTAAGAGATAATCCTATATCCTGGTTAGGGGCCAACTGGGCCCAAAGTCAGATATGGTTTGGGCTAAAATTAAGCCAAACCAGTGAAATCGGAGAGCCAGGTGGTGGCACCGCCTGGCTGGGCGGTAGCACCGCCTAGCACCCGAGAGCTGTGCGGTGACACCTCCTGGGCTGGGCGGTGGCACCGCCAGCATCGGGAACCCAAAGAGAATTCAAATTTTGGAGCCCAAAATTTGAATCCTCTTGAGGCCTATAAATATCCCTCAAATCTCAACTGAGATTACAACTTTTGAGAAGCATTTGATTGAGAGAAAAGTCTTAGAAAGTCATAGCAAGTTTTGTTTTCAATTTGCTAGAGAGTTCTCCTCATTCTTTCTTATTGAAAATTTGTAAGAGGTTAAACTGCTTGTAAAAGGTTGTAAGAGGGGTATTTACCCTTCCATTTCAAGAGATTTGCTAGTGGAAGGTGGGAGCCTCATCGAAGAGGGGCCTCGCAAGTGGATGTAGGTCATTTGACCGAACCACTCTAAAATCGGCGTAATCTCTGGTTTGCATTTCATTATTGCTATTTACATTGCTGCAAACCTTCTTACATGGTTTAGTTCCTTATTACCTTTGCTGCGCAACTTCAAGAATACGCTTTCAAGTTAAGCCTTTCAAGTTCCATTCTTATCGTATGAAAGATTTTTCTAAAACCGAAGTTTTAATCCGCTGCACTAATTCACCCCCCCCTCTTAGTGCCGCTCCGATCGTAACAGCAACATGCTGAACTCACTGCACACTTCAGCCTCCTACGAACATATCCTTCACATACCAAAGAGAAAGTTCTAATACTCCATGGCGCCGAGTTTTAGTCGCCTTGGGATGGCCACGAACATTCCATCGTCCATATACAAGCCCATGTATGAGTACCGAATTCTTTGAGTTAACAATTCCCCTCACCTCTTTGAGCTTTACACAACACTTTCGATCGCTGAGCAACTCATTCCACCTTGCATGGTCTCATCCTTTACTAAGCGCCTCGCTTGCCTTGAGCACCATCAAGTATTGTTGTCAACGTTGAGCGGTAGCTCAAACTCAACCATCCCAACCTTTGTGCACTCCGCATTCTTCCAGGCTTGCTTATTCTCATGGTGCCTCTTGCGCGAAGGGTTGGCCATTCCTCAGAATGCCAATCTCAGATGCCCGCTCCTTCGAGCGACTCCTTTTCCCTACATCTCCATGCCCATTTTCCCCCCAAATAGTCGTGCGTGTGTTGACTGCCCTCAATGCAGCCCCGCTAGGTCCCCCACATTTGCATGCTAAGTGTTTCTATGAGTGCTTGTCCCGCTCTGATACCATCTGTCACGTACTTAGCTGGTTTTGCCTAAGTCATGCGGCACTCTTGCGTGTCCGTCCACAAAGGTCAGCCTCCCCGAAGCCTCCCATGTCCCTTAGGACCTACAAAAGAGAGAACGGGATAGAGAAAACACCTCATTCGGGATCCACAAGTAAACATTTTTTAAAACACTTCATAGACAAAGCAAATTACAAACAGACTTTACAAGCTCTGAACAGTTGCACAACAAAGGGTAAAATGGTTCATTACAGACCGAGAATCTCTCACACGTGTCCACATGACACAACCTTTATTTACAAGCCTAAAGAGGCCACCAACCTAACTAAAATGGGACTATTAAGCCTTTGGCCATCCCTCTACATGCTGTACAAGGCATGAACATACCAAAAGACACGGATATACATAAGCATTACATCAAACATCCTGTTTAGAAGTTTGTCCGTGACAGTTCGTCAGAAGTTCTGGAGGAACTAGCCGAGAAGTCTTGGAGCTTGCCAGATAAGCTTGTTGAAACTCGCCAAAAAGATCGTCGTGAAGTCCAAGAGTTTGTCGGAAGTTCGCTGGAAGCTCGCTTGAAGAATAGACATAGGTACTTATTTTGCTTAGCAAATGTCTTAGGATTTCGTAGTTAGCACATAATTGGGTTTGGATTTGGGCCAACCTAATTAGGGGCTAGCTGGGCTCATGTAAGAACTGTGTTGGGCCCAATGAGAGGCCCAAACAGTGCCCCAAGAAGTCTCACCGTCATAGCACAGTCTTCGAGATAGTGTCAAGCAGTGGTACCGCCAGTCTGGGCAATTGTATTGCCCCTAGTAGGGTGCCAGGTGGTGGTACCGCCAGTCTAGATGGTGGTACCACCCAGCACTGCCCCCCAGGCGGTAGTATAGGCAAACTTGGGCGGTGGTACCGTCTAGGGCAATGTCAGTCCGACTAACATTAGGCGGTGGTACCTCCTGTGCCCGGGGAACCCGGGATGAGATGTTTTTAGGCTACAAGTTTGAATCAACTTGAAGCCTATAAATACCCCTCTCATCCCTGGTTAAAACACACAAGCACGGAAAGTTTAAAAAGAAAGAAACGCTGCTAAAATCTTATGTGATCTCCTCTCCCTCTTCTAAGTGTTAGACTAGTTTGAGGGAGTAATAAGTGAGTGCTTGTAAGGGTTATCTCCTAAACTCAGTAAAAGGAGAAGAGGGGTGTAAAAGGTGATTGGCCTTCGTATATTGAAAGAAGGCCTCTAGTGGACGCCGGTGACCTCGTCGAAGGAGAAAGCCGAATGTGGATGTAGGTCACGTTGACCGAACCACTCTAAAACTGCCGTATTCTCTAGTTTGCATTTTATTCTTGCTATTACCTTACTACAAACATCTTTATGTACTTCCTGCATTCAATTCATTTACGAACGTTTTTCAAGTTAAGATATTTATGAAACAGTTTTACTTTAGAAACCGGTGTTATCGAAACGAAGTTTTTGAAAACGTGATTTTACTACTGCACTAATTCACCCCCCTCTTAGTGCCGACCTCTTGATCCTAATAATTGGTATTAGAACCACGATTTTCTAATTTAGTTTAACACCCAAATAGAAATGACTCTTTTCGGCTTTCAAGAGGGTCGCTCTCTCTCATTCATCCTCCCTTTTTTAATGGGACGGACTACATTTATTTGAAAACTCAAATGAGAGATTCTTGCTTTCATTGAATCTCGATTTATGGCATATAGTCGAATCCGATTTTCAAATGTCTTCTCTTCCAATGAACCATTGGAATGATTTGGAGAAGAAGACATTTTCTCTAAATACAAAGGCTATGAATGCCTTGTTTTGTACCTTAGATAGAAATGAGTTTAATCATGTTTCTACTTGCGAAATGGCTTTCGATATTTTGCACACTCTTGAAATCACACATGAAGACTAACAAAGTTAAATATTCAAAAATTATTTTTTTAATCCATGATTTCGAGCTTTGTCGAATGAAGCCGGGCAAAACCATTGTTGACATGTACACCCGTTTTATGGATGTCGTCAATGGTTTAAAAGCTCTTGGCAAATGTTTTTTGGATTTTGAGCATATAAATAAGATTTTGTGTTCTCTTAATAAGAGTTGGGATTCATAAATAATGGCTATCCAAGAATCAAAAAACTTGAACCAATTTCCAATCGAAGAACTAATAGGGTCCTTGATGACCTATGAAATGACATGCAATGAACGTAAAGAACTTGAGAACCACCTTCCAAAGAACAAGAAGGATTTGGGACATAGTGTTAGGATCGGAGTGGCACTAAGAGGGGGGGGTGAATTAGTGCAGCGGTAAAGTGCGATAAACTTTTGACGATTTAAACACTTTCAGAAACTTCATACGATAAAAGCAACGTTTTCGTTTGAAACCGTTTCGATTGCGTTTTAACTTGAAGGGATAAGTAAGGCAGAGACAAAGAAGTAGAGCATTAAAGTGCAAATGGTTTGCAATAATATAAATGACAATAAGTAAATACAAACCAGAGATCACGTCGATTTTACAATGCTTCGGTCAAATGACCTACATCCACTTGCGAGGCCCCTCTTCGACGAGGCTCCCACCTTCCACTAGCAAATCTCTTGAAGGGGAAGGGTAAATACCCCTCTTACAACTTTTTACAAGTAGTTCACTCTCTTACATATTTTCAGCAAGAAAGAAGGAGGTGAACACTAGCAAATTGAAAATAAGACTAGCTAAGACTTTTCTAAGGCCTTTCTCTCAAACAATTGCTTCTCAAAAGTTGTAATCTCAGCTGAGATTTGAGGGGTATTTATAGGCCTCAAGAAGATTCAAATTTGGGCTCCAAAATTTGAATTATCTTTGGGTTCCCGATGCTGGCGGTGCCACCGCCTGTCAATGGCGGTGCCACCGCCTATAAGTGTCTGACACTGACAGTGCTGGGCGCTGCCACCGCCCAGCTCTTGGGTGCTGGGCGATGCAACCACCCAGCTTGGCGGTGCCACCGCCAGACCCTTCGGTTCACTCGTTGGGCTTAAAATTTAGCCCAAACCACATCTAATTTTGGCCCAGTTGGCCCTTAACTAGGATATAGGATTATCTCTTAATCCTAATCCTAATTACAAGTGAACTACATAACTAAAAACATCCTAAGCATGTTTTCAATCGCGAACGTCGAGTCTTGTTCCGGCGAGCTTTCCGACGAACTTCTTCCGACGGACTCCCAGCAAGCTCCCAAACTTGTGATGACTTTAACGAGTAGCCGAGCCTTCTCGGTGATCTCTGTGAACCTCCAACGATCTCTTCCACGAACTTCCGAAAATTTCGACAGGTTCCCGATTTCTTCTCGGTTGGTTTCGGCAGCATCTCCGACGATTCTTCGGACTCTTAAACGTCCATCGAACTTGACTCCGGTATTCTTGTTTTGTGTTTTCTGGTTATCGTAGTTAATCCTGCACACTTAACTCAATAATATGGATTAGATCAATTAACCCATCAATTGATTTTATCATCAAAATCCGAGATTCAACAATCTCCCCCTTTTTGATGATGAGAATCAATTGATGACGGAGTTAAACATAACTTCCCCTATCTATATGCCATATTATGAGAAGATAAAAACACTTGAATTCCATACCATTGAATTCAACCATAAACCGATAAGTTCTAACCGTAGAACTTATCGTTATTCTCATTAAGCATAAGTAAATGCAAAACCTCGATGAAAATCATTTTCAAGTCGAATGATAAGAGACAATTTTTACTACGACAGGAGATAAATATTTTCAACATGAATTTCATGATATACATGTTAGACATGCTTTCAATATGATCAATCAATCTTGCGATATTCTCAAAGATTTTGCAAGGCATATAAGACATTCATATCACGCAAGCTTTTGTAATTCATATAAGTCATGCTATCAAAATGATACAAGTCATCACTTTTCTCCCCCTTTGTCATCAACAAAAAGGGAATGAGACTTGAAGCATATAGTTTGTGATTATAACATTAGGAATTTAGCATTGATCATACAAAAATTCATCATCCAAAATTAAGTATGCTAAAATATTTACGCAGAGTTCATCATAAAGGAAAATTCAGGATTCATCCATTTTATCAAATCACTTCTTTCTATAAATAACAAAAATTGTAGGTATACAAGGAAGAGATTGTGATTAAAAAAAATTTCAAGTAGAAACTCCAATAAGTCAAGATCATAATTCGAATACAAACTCATTCAAATTCAAATTGTCAACTTGAAACTCATAATCAAGCCATCAAAATCAATTTTGAGATTCATAAAATATCATAAAATCATTAATCTTGATCAGATGGGAGCGGTGTTTGACTCAAGATAGAATAAGAATATTTAGCATGTCATTTAGAATCGAAAGAGAAGGGTTAGATTCACCGAGGAACGGAGAGATGATGAAAAACTTTACGGAAAATTCATTCAAACAAGTTTATTCTTAGGGACAATTTAACATACCTAATTCTCTTCTAATGAATTCAAATTGGTCTTCATTCAAAGCTTTTGTAAATATATCTGCTAATTGATGCTTTGTGTCAATAAATTCTATAACAACATCATTGTTAAGGACATGATCGCGTATAAAATGATGCCTAACGTCGATGTGCTTAGTTCTAGAGTGCTGAATTGGATTTTTAGTAAGACATATAGCACTAGTATTATCACATTTTATAAGAATATTTTTAAAGTGAATTCTATAGTCTTCTAATGTATTTTTCATCCAAACAACTTGTGCACAGTATGCACTTGCAGCAATGTACTCGGCTTCCGCCGTAGATAGTGCAACTGAATTTTGTTTCTTAGAAGTCCAAGAAACAAGTGCATGTCCTAAAAATTGGCATGTTCCGGATGTACTTTTTCTATCTATCCTGCATCTGCCAAAATTAGCATCTGCATAAGCTATTAAATCGAATTTTTCAGATTTTGGATACCACAATCCTAGATTTGGAGTTCCTTTAAGATACCTAAATATTCTTTTAACACTTTTAAGATGAGATAATTTAGGATTTGATTGAAACCTAGCGCAAAGTCCTACACTAAACATAATATCCGGCCTAGTTGCGGTGAGGTAGAGTAGACTACCTATCATTCCCCAATATATTTTTTGATCGAAATTTTCACTATTTTCATCCATACCTAACTTAGTCACAGTACTAATAGGGGTGTTTATTGCTTTTGAATTATCCATGTTAAATCGTTTTAACAATTCTAATGTATATTTAGATTGGTTAAGAAATATACCATCCCAAAGTTATTTGATTTGTAATTCTAAAAAGAAAGTTAATTCACCCATTAAACTCATTTCAAATTCATGACTCATACATTTGGCAAATGATTCACATAGTGATTCATCCGAAGAGCCAAAAATAATATCGTCAACATAAATTTGCACAATAAGAAAATTATTTTCAAAATGTTTAATAAACAATGTAGTATCAACCTTGCCTTTGGTAAAATTATTTAAAATAAGAAAGGAACTAAGCCTTTCATACCAAGCTCTAGGAGCTTGTTTCATGCCATAGAGATCCTTAGTCAATTTGAATACATGATTAGGAAGAAGAGAATTTTCAAATCCGGGAGGTTGTTCGACATATACTTCTTCGGAAATAAAACCATTCAAGAAAGCACTTTTGATATCCATTTGAAATAGTTTAAAATTATTACTACTAGCATAGGTAAGGAGCATCCTTATGGCTTCTAATCGAGCCACAGGAGCGAAGGTTTCTTCGTAATCGATACCTTCTTCTTGGTTGAAACCTTTGGCCACTAATCTAGCCTTGTTTCTAACCACGATACCATTTTCGTCTTGCTTGTTTCTAAAGACCCATTTAGTACCAATGACTAAATGGTCACTAGGTCTAGGAACAAGCTTCCATACCTTATTCTTCTCAAATTGATTCAATTCCTCTTGCATTGCAATAACCCAAAAATCATATTTTATGGCCTCGTCAATGCATTTAGGTTCGATTTGAGAAAGGAAGGCGGCGTTAGCACAAAAATTCTTGAAAGAGGAATGAGTTTGAACCCCTTTTGATGTATCTCCTATAATTAGCTCCTTTGGATGAGCATCTATATACTTCCATTCCTTGGGTAAGGAAATTTCGGAAGAAGGTGCATCCAAGTTGCTATTTTGAGGAGGGGGTTCATTTAAATTCAAATTATCAAAACCAAGATCATCATCAAAATAATTTTTCTTTAAATTAGAAATTTCATTAAAAACTACATGAATAGACTCTTCTATTACTAAGGTTCTTTTGTTAAAAACCCGAAAAGCCTTAGAAACGGAAGAGTAACCAAGAAAGATGCCTTCATCGGATTTAGCATCAAATTTTCCTAAGGCATCTCTTTCATTCAAAATAAAGCATTTACAACCAAAAACTTTAAAATAGAAAATATTTGGTTTTTTGTTATTCCATAATTCATAGGGAGTTTTTGATAGGGATGGTCTTATTAGGACTCTATTTATGATGTAGCAAGCCGTATTTACGGCTTCGGCCCAAAAATACTTAGGTAAACTATGTTCATTTAATACCGTTCTTGTCATTTCTTGTAGGTTTCTATTTTTTCTTTCAACTACTCCATTTTGTTAGGGATTCCTCGGAGTGGAGAAGTTGTGATTGTATCCATTAACTTCACAAAAATTTTGAAAGTCACGGTTTTGAAATTCGCCACCGTGATCACTCCGAATTGATGAAATCATGAAACCTTTTTCATTTTGAGTGAGTTTACAAAATTTAGAGAAACACTTGAAACAATCACTTTTGTGAGCTAAGAAATAGGTCCAAGTGTATCTAATATAGTCATCTACAATTACAAACGCATATTTGTTTCCCCCTAGACTTATCATGTCAATTGGTCCAAATAAGTCCAAATGAATCAATTGTAATGGTCTAGTGGTGCTAATTTGAGTTTTTGGTTTGAAACTAGTTTTTATTTGTTTACCTAGTTGACATGCATTGCATACTTTGTCCTTAATAAACTTTATATTTGGAATTCCTCGCACTAATTCTATAGATGAGATCTTAGATATTAGTTTCATGCTTGCATGGCCTAGTCTCCTATGCCAAAGCCAAGCATCATCATTTAAAGTGGAGAAGCACATTTCATTACTTAGTTCATTAAGGTTGATGGTGTAGATATTATTTTGTTTTAATGCAATCATAGTTATGTTATAATTAGGTTTTTCAATAATATACACATTTGATTCAAATCTAACGATGTAACCTTTATCGCATAATTGACTAACACTCAAGAGATTATGTTTCAATCCATCAACTTGTAAGACATCTTCAATAGAAAATTTTAATTTGTTACCTATGGTTCCCTTGCCAATGATTTTACCTTGGTTGTTGTCTCCGAAGGTGACGTACCCTTCTTCTTTGCTAGTGAGCATAGAGAAATGAGATGGATCTCCAGTCATATGTCTTGAGCATCCACTATCTAGATACCATCTCTTGCTCCTAGCTTGTGATGGTGTATGTTTCTACAAGAAGTGATTATTTTTAGGTACCCATTTTCTTTTGGGTGCCTTAAAAACTGATTTAACTTGTTTATCATATTGCATAGAATTGATCATGGTTCCTTTAGGAACCCAAATTAGTTTGCTCAGACTAATTTTCTTGAATGGACATTTATAAGTTCTATGTCCATATTTGCAACAAAAGTTGCAATTACTTTGGTGCGGAACATGTAAGACGGGGCCTTTAATGAAGGTGGTTGGATTTTGGTGAGGACTTCTCACAAATTCGATTCCACTTCTTTTAGGAACGTGACCCTTATTTGTAAGGATCATGTTCAAATATTTGCTACCAACCTCGAATTTCTTCAAGGTGTCCTTAAGTAGCAAGTTCTCTTTTTGGAGAGATTCTAGATCATGACATTTTATACATGGAGCTAAACTATCATGATATTCAGTTTTTAATTTATCGATATCACAAGTGAGACTATCATGCTCCTTTTTTAGCAATTTGTATTTTCTACTAATTGTCTTACATTCATCAAATAACTCAAGGAAAGCATTTAATAAATCATGATAAGGTAAATCCGTTACCTCTTCTCCGATGGCCATTAGGACGTAATGAGCAACTTGCTCGGTGTTGGACTCCTCTTCTTCGGACGCGCTTGAATAATCCCACGTTGCCTTGAGCGCCTTCTTCTTTGATGTTCTCTTTTTGGCTTGAGGACAATCGTTCTTGTAGTGTCCCGATTTTTTGTACTTATAGCAAATCACTTGGTCCTTCTTGTGTTCAAATTTATTTTTTGTATTATTTTTAAATTTGTTCTTTCTTAAATATTTTTTAAAATTTTGAGTCAAAAGTGCAATGTCATTGTCATTGTCCTCATCACTTGATGTTCCTTTCAAGTGGTCTTCTTGTGATGTGAGTGTCATATCCTTCATGTTCTTTGGAATGGGGTTCTCGAGCTTGTCGTGAGCTTGACATGTCATTTCGTAGGTCATTAGAGACCCAATAAGTTCTTCAAGAGGGAATGTTTTAAGGTCTTTAGCCTCTTGAATTGCCGTAACTTTTGGATCCCAACTTTTAGGGAGGGATCTTAAGATTTTAGTTACTAGTTCATGTTGGGAAATCTAGGGGCGACATCATATGCGCAGCGGAAGAACAAGAAAACAAAATCCCCGATTCCCAACGAGATGTTCGTCGTCGTGCGAAGATTGGTGCTTAAAATCCGCGAAACTTAAAACTGCGTATAGAGTAGATTGTGTTACCTAGGGAGATCGTATATCCCTGTTTCCTTGCAGATCTTTAGGAGAGGGTGAAGGAGGTCAAGCATCCTCCTCTCTAGCGGTGATTGTAACATCCCCCATTTAAAAAAAAAAAAAATTAGTAAATGCTTGTTTGTAAATATGAGGATTATTTAATAATTTTTTTATTAAATAATATTATATTAAAGTTTATGGCTAAGGACCTAAGAGTAAATATTAAAATTTTGAAATGATTTATAGAATATTCAAAATTGAGTAAATAAAAAAGTAAAATAAAATGGAGGACATGTGTCATTAACAAGGATGAGCCACTTAGCATTTATTCTAAAGTTGACACCTAAACCCCCATGCATGCTTGCCACCTCACTATTTTAGCATGAGCCAAACCTAAGTAATTTAAGGCACCATTAAAAAGAAACTTTTCAGCCAACGTTAGTTTGAGGAGAAGAAGAAGAAGAGAAGAAGAAGAAGAAGAAGAAGAAGAAGAAGAAGAAGAAGAGAAGAAGAAGAGGAAACTTTGTTTGAGGTTTTGCATCAACTCCCTATGTTTGGGAATCAAACTCATCTAAGGCAAGTGTTCTAACCTCTTCCTACAGAATTCCTAATCTCTGTTTTCCTTTTAATTCTTCATAATTCAAAAGATTTCAGCTTAGTACCAAACCGTTCTTTCCTTTTGATAAAAAGCCATGAATCTGAAATTTTTTTCGGTAATCTGACTTCTATACATTGTTTTGGATCTAACTTTAGTGCCAAACTCTGATTTAGGCAAAACCTAATCCATTTGAAAGTAGACTCAAATATCTTTATTTTGACACTAAGATTGAATGATTTGGAGTTTAAATGCCTACTAAGACTTCTATTTCAATTAACCCTTACAGATTCTGCAAAATAGGGACCGAAATTTCTGACCTTCTATTACTAAATTGCTCATAACTCTCTAGAAAAAATTCTGAATTATACAAAGCTTAGTTCTTTGGAAACTAGATTCGCATATCTTTCTTCTTTTAACACCTAGTTGGAAATTTTGAAGTATGTTTGCCTTCTGAAATATCTATTTAAATTGATTCTATCAAGTCTGCAAAACAGGGATGATCAATTCTGACCTTTCTTTACTCTATTTGTTGTAACTTCCTGTCAAGAACTAAAAAAATTATAAATCTGAGTTCATCAGAAAATAGATTGATACAGCTTTCCAATGACACCTATTTTTAGTGATTTGGAGCATATTTGGTCACTCAAACAATTCAGAAAATATACCATTCAAATTCTGTCATAATTGAAAACTTTGTTGGGTTTTGCCTATTCAATTTTCATCCTATTGGAAATATGATTTCTGCTAAATTCTTCTTCAATTGAGCTTTATATTAGTCCTTTGAAGTTCTTGTATTGTTCATCCTGAAATTATTGTATAACTGAAATTTATTATGTAATGCTTTGTTTGCATTTCCTTGTTTGATAAAGGCACATGCATATCTTCGTTGTTCCGCATATGCTTCTGATATGTGTCAATGTTATTATTCATACTACCCTTTTGTACTCTGGTGTCTTGTGGGATATTGTGAACTTTTGCCAGAAATGGTAAAGGGAGTTATGCTTAGAGCTTGCGATTGCTCTGCCGGCCCCATTGACTTCACTCAGACGTGGGTAGATGGAGCTCCCAGACGTGGGAGACTTATACTTGGTGGTCATCCAGAAATGGATGAATCACATTATGTATGTGGTCCCACAGCGCCCTCTATGTTTATTGATATGATATCCAAAGCTTTGTTTATGAGTTCATATTATGCTTTGGATAAAAATGGAATGCATGCTACATCAAAAATGATATACAGCTTGTGTTTATTATTCGGTTCACTTATTATACTTTGAAGTGTTTCGTTTGTCATTATTATGCCCCCAAACACTCTTATGCCTTTGATATGCGCCTAAATGCTTCATGTGCCATTTGATACATGCCTAAATGCTTATTTTGCCAATGAAATGCTCTAATTTCCTTTCTCCTATTGTTATGTCTAATGCCTGTTTTTGAACGAGGTAAACCTTTGTGATTTTATATCAAATGAGATGACTTTAAATCAACACTTGTATTTCTACTTTTGTAACTTGATACTTAGCCTGCTTGAACTTCTCCTATTTCCATGGATATGTTAGACGCTTGCTGAGCTCTTTATGCTCACCCCGTTGCTATATAAATTTTTCAGGGTAGCTTGTCACGCACTGAAAAGCTAGAATTGGGTTAAAGTAGAGAAAGGCTAGAAGATTTTTGAGCTAATTTTGTTGGATGATGGTTTTTGTTATATAGTAAACTTTACTTCTGATGTAATGTTAAGGATCTGTTGATACTTATGTGTTGTAAAAGTTTAAAGGACCGCTCATGTGTATGGAATAATAATTTTAAGTTGTATAAGGATAAGAACTCATGGTAAATAATTATCTTTTTGTAATTGTATATACTTCTATGATTATGGATTTGTGTTGTGGTTGTTGTTTAGTTGAGTTGCCTTTGGATTTTTTGAATCTCTGAGTGAAGTGGATTATGATTTATGTAACGTACATGTTTATGAATTGTGAATATTGATTTTTAAATGATTCTTAGTATCCTCAAATTATTAGATTGGATCCTGGATTGAATTGATGATGAATTATAATATTATTGATTTTAGATAGGGTCACACTTCCTGAATGTGATAAATTCGGGGGGGCATGACAAAGTTGGTATCATAGCATGATTTGAGGAGTTCTAAGAATTTTGATATGCTAGATGTGTAATAAATTTTGAGGTTTAGTGATTTCTATTTAGAGACTGATCAAAAGTTTTTTGTTTTGTTATTTTTAGGAAGCAAGGATGACAAGGTCATCTGGTTCTCCTGTTGCATCTACTTCTGATCAATTGAGTGGAATTATGAAAACTCTAGAGGCGATGACACAAGTAATGCAACAACAAGTCCGACAAGGAAGAAATGATGAAAGTGGGAATTCAAACCAGACTGGGTTGGGAATTGAACAGTTTAAGAAGCTTAGTCCTCCCAGTTTTAGTGGTGAGCCTGATCCAATAGTAGCAGAACAATGGATGATGCGGATGGAGAAAATATTTGATGTTTTAAATTGCCCAGATGATAAGAATGTTTCTCTTGCTACCTTCATGCTAGAAGGAGAGGCTGAGCACTGGTGGCGAACCATGAAGAGGATTTCTGAAGCTCGATAGGAGCCAATCACTTGGAAGGTATTTACAGAAAAGTTCAATGATAAATATTTTCCAGATTGTATCAGAGAGCAGAAAGAATTGAAATTCCTGAATCTAATCCAGGGAAATTTGACAGTAGCCAAATATGAGTCTAAATTCACTGAGCTCTCTAGATTTGCCACACATATGATTGATGATGAATATAGGAAAGCAAGAAGATTTGAAAGAGGATTAAGGCCGGCAATAAGAAGCCGGATATCAGTTTTAAAACTCCAAGTATACAATGATGTAGTAGAAAGAGCTTTCATACTTGAAAAAGACTTGGAGGAGATCCAAGAAATCAGGGACAAGAATAGCAAGGATAAGTTTGTTGGTAAAAGTAAGAGAGTAAATGAAGCAGAAAGAAGTAACAAGAAGGTAAAGGTACCTAGATTTGAGGAAGGAACTCCATCGCAAAGAACTCTATCGTGTACAAAATGTTGACGTAATCATGAAACTAGTGAGTGTTTTCGGGTGACTGGAGCCTATTTTGCCTGTGGAAAGTTAGATCATAAAGTCAGAGACTGCCCACTAAACAAGAAGAAAGAGCTGCTACTCTCTAAGCCGACAGCCCATGCTAGAGTATATGCTATCACAGAACAAGATTCCAGAGCCTCTAAATCAGTGGTTGAAGGTATTCTACATGTTTCTAATAGAAATGCAAAAGTTTTGTTTGATCCTGGCTCCAACTTGTCTTTTGTTTCACAATATTTTGCTTGTCACTTGGGCATTCAACCTAAACCATCAGATTATTTGCTACACGTAACTACTGCTGTTGGGGATTCCTTGACTACAAATATGGTTTATCCATCTTGTTTGATTTCTATTGGAGAACATGAACTCCTTGCCGATTTGATACTCCTAGAAATCCAAGGTTTTGATATTATACTTGACATGGATTAGCTATCTTCCTATCATGCTAGTATTGATTGCTATACAAAAATAATTACTTTCTGCATACCAGATCAACCTATATTTTACTTTGAGGGTATTAGACATGATTTGCCTCCTTGCTTGATATCAACACTTCAAGCTTATCGTCTTATGCAGAAGGGTTGTTTTTGTTACATTGTATGTGTAAAGGAGCATTCAAATCAAGAAACTCACCTAAATGAAATTACAGTGGTCAAAGAGTTCCCTGATGTATTTCCAGACGAATTGCCTGGTTTACCTCCAGATAGAGAGGGAGAATTTGCTATTGATTTGGTCCCTGGGATAGCCCCAATATCTAAGCCTCCCTACAGAATGGCACCACTCGAGCTCGAGGAATTGAAGAAGCAAATACAAGAGTTGTTAGATAAGGGTTCCATTCGACCAAGCATCTCACCGTGGGGTGCTCCAGTGCTATTAGTTAAGAAGAAGGATGGGACGTTGAGGCTTTGTATTGATTATAGACAGTTGAATCAAGTGACCATAAAAAACAAGTATCCCCTACCCAGGATTGATGACTTGTTTGATCAATTGCAGGGTGCACAAGTTTTCTCCAAGATTGATCTAAGATCAGGTTACTATCAATTGAAGGTCAAGAAGGAGGATATTCCAAAAAGAGCCTTTAGGACTCGATATGGTCACTACGAAATTTTAGTTATGCCTTTTTGCTTGACTAATGCTCCTGCAGCTTTTATGGAACTGATGAATAGAATATTTCAGCCACTCTTAGATAATTGTGTAATTGTATTCATTGATGACATATTAGTATATTCAAGAAGTAATCAAGAGCATGATAAACACTTGAGAGATGTATTATCTATACTAAGAGAAAAGAAGCTGTATGCAAAGTTCAGCAAATGTGAATTTTGGTTGAAGGAAATTGCTTTCTTAGGCCACGTGATTTCAGGAAGGGGCATATATGTTGATCCAAAGAAGGTGGAAGCAGTAGTTAATTGGGAAGTGTCAACAAATGTAACAGAAATTAGAAGTTTCTTGGGCATGGCAGGTTATTACAGGAGATTTATGGAGGGATTTTCTTTAATTGCTCATCCCCTTACCAAACTGACTCAAAAGAATGCGAAATTTGAATGGAGTGGTGATTGTGAGCAAAGTTTCCAAGAATTAAAAAGAAGATTAACTAGTGCCCCTATTCTCACTATTCCAAGTGGTAATGAAGGATTTGTAGTTTATACTAATGCTTCAAGAAAGGGCATTGGATGTGTTTTGATGCAAGAAGGGAAAGTAATTGCTTATGCTTCAAGGCAGCTAAATAATTATGAATTGAATTATCCGACTCATGATTTGGAATTGGCAGCAATCATCTTTGCTCTAAAGATTTGGAGACATTACTTGTATGGGCGGACATTTGATATCTTTACTAATCACAAGAGTTTAAAGTACATTTTTACACAGAAGGAGTTAAATATGAGGCAGCGAAGATGGATAGAACTTCTGAAGGATTATGATTGTACCATCCGTTATCACCCAGGTAAAGCAAATGTTGTAGCTGATGCACTTAGTAGAAAATCTACAAGTTTTATGGCTAGTCTGGTTGTGAAGCAATGGAAGCTATTAGAAAGAAATTATGATTCGAATGTAATAAGGAAAGGGCAAGACTCAATAATGTTGATGGCCTCTATCCAGGTGCAAATTGATCTCATTCAACAAATTAAAGAAGGACAACTACGAGATCCACATTTAATATACTTAAGGAATGAAGTTGAAAAGGGATTGAAGTTGAATTTTCAAATTTCAGATGATGGCCTATTGAGATTTGGGGATAGAATATGTGTTCCAAATGACTCAGATATCAAGAACCAAATCTTGAACGAAGGCCACAATTCAATGTACACTATGCATCCTGGTAGCACAAAAATGTACAGAGATCTCCAAAGTCATTATTGGTGGAAAGGCATGAAGAAGGAGATTGCAATATATGTTTCAAGGTGTTTGACTTATCAGCAAATCAAAGCAGAACACCAGAGACCTGGAGGTTTGTTACAGCCCTTAGATATTCTTGAATGGAAATGGGAATGCATTACTATGGACTTTATTTCAGGACTACCCAGAACCTCTAGAAAGCACGATGCTATTTGGGTCATTGTTGATAGGTTAACCAAATCTGCACATTTCTTACTAATCAATATGACTTATTCTCTTGATAAGCTTGCAGATTTGTATGTTGATGAAATAGTAAGACTTCATGGTGTCCCGAAGGAGATTATCTCAGATAGAGACTCCAGATTTCTTTCTAGATTGTGGAGGAGATTACAAGATTCTATGGGCACCAAAGTAAAGTTTAGCACTGCCTATCACCCTTAGACCGATGGTCAATCTGAAAGAACAATTCAAGTACTTGAGGATTTGCTTAGAGTAACGATTGGAGAGGTGAATGGGATAAAGATATTTCTCTTATTGAGTTCACTTACAATAATAGTTACCATTCGAGCATTCAGATGGCTCCTTATGAGGCATTGTATAGGCGAAAATGCAGAACGCCTATATGTTGGGAGGAAGTTGGTGATAGAAAGTTGTTAGCACCAGATAAAGTACAAGAGACTACTGAAAAGATTCAGGTTATCATAAAAAGGCTAAAGGCTGCTCAGAGTCGGCAAAAGAGCTATGCTGATAACAGAAGACGAGATATCGAGTTCCAAGTAGGGGATTTTATATTCCTATAGGTCTCCACTTCCAAAGGCGTTGCAAGATTTGGAAATAAAGGAAAGTTAAACCGAAGGTTCATTGGACCTTTTGAGATCCTTGAAAGAATTGTCTCTGTCGCTTATAAGATTGCCTTACCACCATCGATGTGTCATATTCATGATATATTTCATATGTCAATGCTCAGAAAGTATATACCTGATCCCTCTCATGTCATTAAGTATGAGCCGATTGTAATTGAGAAAGACTTATTTTACAAGGAAGAGCCCATTTGGATTATTGATAAAAAAGAGAAGATCTTAAGAAATAGAATCATTACTCTGGTTAAAGTAATTTGGAAGCATCATTCTACAAATGAAACGACCTGGGAGCTAGAGGAAGAAATGAAGAAAACTTATCCTCATCTTTTCGCCGAAAGAGGTATGACAAATTTAGAGGACTAAATTTTCTTTTAAGGAGGGGAGAGTGTAACATCCCCCATTAAAAAAAAAGAAAATTAGTAAATGCTTCTTTGTAAATATGAGGATTATTTAATAATTTTTTTATTAAATAATAATATATTAAAGTTTATGGCTAAGGACGTAAGAGTAAATATTAAAAGTTTGAGATGATTTATAGAATATTCAGAATTGAGTAAATAAAAAAATAAAATAAAATGTAGGACATGTGTCATTAACAAGGATGAGCCACTTAGCATTTATCGTAAAGTTGACACCTAAACCCCCATGCATGCTTGCCACCTCACTATTTTAGCATGAGCCAAACCTAAGTAATTTAAGGCACCATTAAAAAGAAACTTTTCAGCCAACGTTAGTTTGAGGAGAAGAAGAAGAAGGAGAAGAAGAAGAGGAAACTTTGTTTGAGGTTTTGCATCAACTCCATATGTTTGGGAATCAAACTCATCTAAGACAAGTGTTCTAACCTCTTCCTACAGAATTCCTAATCTCTGTTTTCCTTTTAATTCTTCATAATTCAAAAGATTTCAGCTTAGTACCAAACCGTTCTTTCCTTTTGATACAAAGCCATGAATCTGAAAATTTTTTCGGTAATCTGACTTCTATATATTGTTTTGGATCTAACTTTTAGCACTAAATCTGATTTACCCAAAACCTAATCCATTTGAAAGTAGACTCAAATATCTTTATTTTGACACTAAGATTGAATGATTTGGAGTTTAAATGCCTACTAAGACTTCTATTTCAATTAACCCTACAGATTCTGCAAAATAGGGACTGAAATTTCTGACCTTCTGTTACTAAATTGCTAATAACTCTCTAGAGAAAATTCTGAATTATACAAAGCTTAGTTCTTTGGAAACTAGATTCGCATATCTTTCTTTTGACACCTAGATGGAAATTTTGAAGTATGTTTGCCTTCTAAAACATCTGTTTAAATTGATTCTATCAAGTCTGCAAAACAGGGATGATCAATTCTGACCTTCCTGTACTCTATTTATTGTAACTTCCTGTCAAGAACACAAAAAATTATAAATCTGAGTTCATCGGAAAATAGATTGATACAGCTTTCCAATGACACCTATTTTTAGTGATTTGGAGCATATTTGGTCACTCACACAATTCAGAAAATATACCATTCAAATTCTGTCATAATTGAAAACTTTGTTGGGTTTTGCTTATTCAATTTTCATCCTATTGGAAATATGATTTCTGCTTAATTCTTCTTCAATTGAGCTTTATATTAGTCCTTTGAAGTTCTTGTATTGTTCATCCTGAATTTATTGTATAACTGAAATTTATTATGTAATGCTTTGTTTGCATTTCCTTGTTTGATAAAGGCACATGCATATCTTCGTTGTTCCGCATGTGCTTCTAATATGTGTCAATGTTATTGTTCACACTACCCTTTTGTACTCTGGTGTCTTGTGGGATATTGTGAACCTTTACCAGAAATGGTAAAGGGAGTTATGCTTAGAGCCCGCGATTGCTCTGCCGGCCCCATTGACTTCACTCAAACGTGGGTGGATGGAGCTCCCAGACGTGGGAGACTTATGCTTGGTGGTCATCCAGAAATGGATGAATCACATTATGTATGTGGTCCCACAGCACCCTCTATGTTTATTAATATGATATCCAAAGCTTTGTTTATGAGTTCATATTATGCTTTGGATAAAAATGGAATGCATGCTACATCAAAAATGACATACAGCTTGTGTTTATTATTCGGTTCACTTGTTATACTTTGAAGTGTTTCGTTTGTCATTATTATGCCCCCAAACACTCTTATGCCTTTGATATGTGCCTAAATGCTTCATGTGCCATTTGATACATGCCTAAATGCTTCTTTTGCCAATGAAATGCTCTAATTTCCTTTCTCCTATTGTTATGTCTAATGCCTGTTTTTGAATGAGGTAAACCTTTGTGATTTTATACCAAATGAGATGACTTCAAATCAACACTTGTATTTCTACTTTTGTAACCTGATACTAAGCTTGCTTGAACTTCTCCTATCGCCATGGATATGTTAGACGCTTGCTGAGCTCTTTATGCTCACCCCGTTGCTATATAAATTTTTCAGGGTAGCTTGTCACGCACTGAAAAGCTAGAATTGGGTTAAAGCAGAGAAAGGTTAGATGATTTTTGAGCTAATTTTGTTGGATGATGGTTTTTGTTATATAGTAAACTTTTTTTCTGATGTAATGTTAAGGATCTGTTGATACTTATGTATTGTAAAAGTTTAAAGGACCGCTCATGTGTATGGAATGATAAGTTTATGTTATATAAGGATAAGAACTCATGGTAAATAATTATCTTTTTATGATTGTATATACTTCTATGATTATGGATTTGTGTTGTGGTTGATGTTTAGTTGAGTTGCCTTTGGATTTTGTGAATCTCTGAGTGAAGTGGATTATGATTTATGTAACGTACATGTTTATGAATTGTGAATATTGATTTTTGAATGATTTTTACTATCCTCAAATTGTTAGATTGGATCCTAGATTAAATTGATGATGAATTATAATATTATTGATTTTAGATAGGGTCACACTTCCTGAATGTGATAAATTCGGGGGGGGGGGGGGGCGTGACAGTGATCCACACAGTAGGGTGGCAACGACGCTCCTCAAAACTCCAGCCCTGCTCTGAGGTGGAGAGGGAGAGGAGAATAGGAAAGGCAAGCAAAGACTCTAGCCTATGAGGCTCTGAATCCCTCCTATTTATAGAGGTCCCCTGTCAAACCCTAATGGGTCCTCCCCTAGTGGGTATTGGATCTACATCCAATAAGACAAGGGCTCCATTGGATATCTCATATCCGAACCTCTACTCATCGCAATGCCTACCATATATGTGTGACCCTCTAGACCCATTATCGAGCTGGCCGTGAGTCATACCCGTTAGAACTCCTTCTAACTCAGTGAATTATTATCTCTGTAATAATTCACTTGACTCATCGACTACGGACGTACTAGGCCACTACGCCGTAGTCCCTAGACAATACAAGGGAATCCAATCCATTGGACCTGTCTGTCCTTAGTTACCATGTACCTATAGTCCCTCATTCATCTAATATCCCAGAGACCGTATATCGAGCATGGTGTTGTCAGACCCATACGGTTTCTACTCGAGTCTCGCTCTACTCGGATTCTCCCAGAGAACTCTTTCTCTCTTAACCCGAATGACCCTGGCCAGGGATTTGTCTGAGCAAGAACACATGGGATATTCCTCTCATGACGCCGAGAGTGGATGATCCTCTATCGACACTCAATAGCCCTCGTAAGGTCGACTACCACTCCAAAATTCCAACTGTATAGATCTGGGACACCCAAACCTGTAAGTCTGGTATCAAAGAGTGGAGCACTCATACAGGACATCCTTGGTGTCTCAAGTCTAAGGACCAGATACGCCACTACGATTACGGAATCGCTGTTTGACAATAAGGCTTCATCAACCATCGAGCACTCCGTAAGCGGATCAATCAGTGAACTCATTCTCCAATGAGCACTTGTATTGTATCCCTAGTATCCCTACATGAGCAGCTATGAGACCAACTGCATCCATCATATTGACGAGTATACAGCATACCAATCTGTCCGGTTAGCACGATGTCCCTCTCGAGTAACCTATGACCGGGATTATTTAGGATATGTGTTTAAAGGTGAATCGATCTCATTATCGTGATCTCATCACGATCTGATTCCCATTGCATAAATCCAAGGACATCACAATATATATATATATATATATATATATATATATATGTAATAGTTATATATATATATATATATATATGTAATAGTTATATATATATATATATATATGTAATAGTTATATATATATATATATATATATATATATATATATATATGTAATAGTTATATATATATATGCATTTATGCAATAGTTATAAAGTGATATACGCCAAAATATAATAAGCAAAAAGATTCTATATCAAGTCACACGTGCCATCACTCATGTGATTGGCTTGCTGGGCACCTATGACTAGCAATCTCCCACTTGACCTAAAGCCAATCACCTATGTGTCTGATCCCTATCAGACCCCTATGACGCTCAAAGACAAAATGGGACAACGGCTTTGTAAGTGGATCTACAATGTTATCTTCGGACGAAACTCTTTCCACTGCTACATCTCCTCGGGTTACGAACTCTCTGATAAGTTGGAACCTCCTCAGAACACTTCTGATGAGACTCGGGTTCCCTTATTTGAGTAATCGCCCCATAGTTGTCACAATATAAGGAAGTCGACTTCTCGCTATCCGGAACGACTCCCAAATCTATGATGAACATCTTCAACCAGACTCCCTCCTTCGCTACATCCAATGCAGCAATGTACTCCGCCTCTTTGGTCGAGTCAGCAGTAGTATCTTGCTTTAAACTCTTCCAGCACACTACTCCTCCATTCAAGGTGTACACATACCCTAAATTTGACTTGCTATCATCGACATCAGACTGAAAACTTGAGTCAGTGTAGCCTTCAACCTTAAGGCTATTACCTCCATATAATAGTAAAAGGTTCTTAGTCCTTCTCAAGTACTTAAGGATACACTTTACTGCCTTATAGTGCTCCAAGCTTGGATCCGCCTGATACCTGCTCGTGATACTCAGAGCATGCACTATATCAGGCCTAGTACATAGCATAGCATACATGATAGACCCTATTGCTGAGGCATAAGGTATCATATTCATGTTCGCCCTTTCTTCTGGAGTCTTTGGGGACATACTCGTAGAAAGCGATATCTCATGTCTCATTGGTATGAGACCTCTCTTGGAATTTTTCATGCCAAACCCTTTGACAATGGTTTCTATGTACCTGGACTGGGACAAGCCAAACATCCTCTTGGATCTATCTCTATAGATTCTAATCCCCAAGATATAGGATGCTTCCCCTAAGTCCTTCCTTACGTCGTTCCCAATGATGAGGATGTCATCCACATATAACACCAAAAAGGTGATAGCGCTTCCACTTACCTTCCTGTACACACAAGGCTCGTCTTCGTTCTTAACGAAGTCATAAGATCTGATTGCCTCATCAAATTTTATGTTCCAACTTCGGGAAGCTTGCTTTAGTCCATAAATGGATCTAAGCAACCTACACACCTTATCTGGGCAGTTCTTGGACACGAATCTGTCAGGTTGCATCATATATACCTCCTCCTCGAGGTTCCCATTGAGGAATGTGGTTTTCACATCCATCTGCCAGATCTCATAATCATAGTGTGCTGCAATAACCAATAGAATTCTGATGGATTTTAGCATTGCTACGGGTGAGAAGGTTTCGTCGTAGTCAACACCTTGCCTTTGACGATACTACTAGTCATAGGTGCCCAGCAAGCCAATCACGTGAGTTATGGCACGTGTGACTTGATACAGAATCTTTTTACTTATTATATTTTGGCGTATATCACTTTATAACTATTGCATAAATGCACACATATATTGTGATGTCCTTGGATTTGTGCAATGGGAATCGGATCGTGATGAGATCACGATAATGAGATCGTTTCACCTTTAAACACATATCATAAATAATCCCGGTCATAGGTTACTCGAGAGGGACATCTTGATAACCGGACAGACTGGTGTGCTGTATACCCGTCCATATGATGGATGCAGCTGGTCTCATAGCTGTTCGTGTAGGGACACTAGGGATACAGTACAGGTGCTCATTGGAGAATGAGTTCACTGATTGATCCGCTTACAGAATGCTGGATGGTTGATGATGCCTTATTGTCAGATAGCGATTCCGTAGTCCTAGTGGTGTATCTGGTCCTTAGACTTGAGACACCAAGGATGTCCTGTATGAGTGCTCCACTCTTTGATGCCAGACTTATAGGTTTGGCTATCCTAGATCTAGTACAGCTGGTCATTGGGAGTGGTAGTCGACCTTACGAGGGCTATTGAGTGTCGATAGAGGATCATCCACTCTCGGTATCATGAGAGGAATATCCCAAGTGTTCTTGCTCAGACAAATCCCTGGCCAGGGTCATTCGGGTTGAGAGAGAAAGAGTTCTTCGGGAGAATCCGATTAAAGCGAGACTCGAGTAGAAACCGTATGGGTCTGACAGCACCATGCTCGATATATGGTCTCTGGGATATTAGATGGATGAGGGACTATAGGTACATGGTAACTGAGGACAGACAGGTCCAATGGATTGGATTCCCCTGTATCGTCTAGGGACTACGGCGTAGTGGCCTAGTACTTCCGTAGTCGATGAGTCAAGTGAATTATTACAGAGATAATAATTCACTGAGTTAGAAGGAGTTCTGACAGGTATGACTCACGGCCAGCTTGATATTGGGCCTAGAGTGTCACACACATATGGTAGGCATTGCGATGAGTAGAGGTTCGGATATGAGATATCTGATGGAGCCCTTATCTTATTGGATGCAGTTCCAATACCCACTAGGGGAGGACCTATTAGGGTTTGACAGGGGACCTCTATAAATATGAGGGATTCAGAGCCTCATAGGCTAGACCCTTTGCTTGCCTTTCCTATTCTCCTCTTCCTCTCCACCTCATAGCAGGCCTGGAGTTTTGAGGAGAGTCGTCGCAACCCTACTGTATGGATCACCGCTAGAGAGGAGGACGCTTGACCTCCTTCACCTTCTCATTAGGATCTGCAAGGAAACAGGGATATACGATCTCCCTAGGTAACACAATCTACTCTATACGCAGTTTCATGTTTCGCGGATTTTTGCGTACCAATCTTCGCACGACGACGAACATCTCTTTGGGAATCGGGGATTTTGTTTTCTTGTTCTTCCGCTACGCATGTGATGTCGCCCCCATGATTTCCCAACAGATACCCCTTAGCCACTAGCCTTGCTTTATAGGTCTCTAACTTTCCATCTACTCTGATCTTTTTCTTAAAGATCCACTTGCAACCAATGGGTACAATACCTTCGGGCGCATCAACTAGGTTCCAAACCTTATTAGAGTACATAGAATCTATATCAAAATTCATGGCTTCTTGCCACATCCCGGAGTCTATACTCATAATAACCTCCTCGTAGGTTTGAGGATCAATATCCTTAACATCCTCTCCTCTAATATGTCCCACATATCTCTCAGGAGGATGAGATACTCTATCAGACCTGCGTAAAGTTGAAACTTGTGTATTAGGTACCTGAACAGACTCGGGCTGTAGAGTGGTGCTTGAGCTTGGTTCTCCAACCTCGCTCAACTCTATCATTCTCCCACTATCTCCGCCAAGAATGTGTTCCTTCTCAAATAACATTGCTCTCTTAGCTACAAAGACCTTTAGGTCCTTGATTTGATAGAAATAATACCCATAAGTTTCCTTGGGGTATCCCACAAATTTGCATCGCTCTGTCCTTGATTCTAACTTATCGGGGTTGTGTCTTTTAACGTGGGCAGGGCAGTCCCAAATCTTAACAACTTTAAGATCAGGCTTCTTCCCTTTCCATATCTCATATGGTGTAGACACTACCAACTTTAGTTGGAACTCTGTTCCGAAGGTAAGCTGCGGTTTCTAGGGCATATCCCCAGAATGAGATGGGTAGGTCAGCGAAACTTATCATGGACCGTACCATATCTAATAACGTACAATTTCTCCTTTCAGAGACACCATTGAGCTGAGGTGTATAAGGAGGTGTCCATTAGGATAATATCCCATGGTCCTTGAGGAACTGAGTAAACTCTGTACTTAAGTACTCACCTCCTCGATCTGATCGAAGAGTTTTGTTACTCTTTCCAATCTGGTTCTCCACCTCATTCTTATACTCTTTGAATTTCTCAAAGGCCTCGGACTTGTACTTCATTAAGTACACATATCTATACCTTGAGAAATCATCAGTAAATGTAATGAAGTAGGAGTAACCTCCAATGGCATGAGTTGACATGGGTCCACATACATCACTATGTATGAGTTCCAACAACTCAGTGGCTCTCTCTCCAGTTACACTAAATGGAGAGTTTGTCAGTTTTCCATGAATGCAAGGCTCACAAGTTGTATATGACACATAGTCGAATGGATCTAGATATCCATCATTTAGTAACTTTTGAATCCTTCTTTCATGGATGTGACCTGGCCTACAATGCCATAGGTATGCACTGTTCAACTCATCTCGTTTCCTTTTGGATACATTTACATTCATGATATGTGGAGTAGTGTCTAACATAAATAAACCATTATGCAATGTTCCTTTTGTCAATCTCCCCTCGGCTTTGTTAGAATTTACAATAAATTGTAGATGTGATAAGCAATACTGGTATCCAATACCAATGCACTATCACAAAAATCCGACAATTAGAGATTGATCATGAATGTACTTGAAGCTTCATCAAGCTTTTGTTTCGCCCTTTCTGCAAGGTACTCTTTGTAGTTTCTCTTCGAGTACCCATCTTTACCATAGTGGAAGCACTGGCCTTTGTCCTTTGCTGGATATTTCTTAGCAACCTTTGGTTTACCTAGTTTGCCCTTGCCCTTTCCCTTCTTAAGGGACCTTTCTGCTTTCCTTTTTCTTTCTAGTCTCACCAGTGTAGAGAACTGGCTTCTCTTTCTTAATAGTACTCTCTGCCTCCCTCAACATATTGAGGAGCTTTGGGAGAGTCACCTCAAGCTTGTTCATATTAAAATTCATTATGAACTGTGACAAGGAATCTGGTAGGGACTGAAGCACAATGTCCACACACAAATTATCCTCTAGGACCATTCCTAGACCTGTGAGTTTCTCTATCCACTCAATCATATTTAGGACATGGTTTTGAATAGGTGTCCTCTCAGTCATCCTAGCGCGGAAGAGGCTCTTGGATATCTCATATCGCTGAGTCCTTCCCTGTTCCTCAAACAATTTGCGGACATGTAGGAGAATGGATATGGCATCTATCTTTTCATGTTGTCTCTATAACTCAGGAGTCATAGAGCCCAACATATAGCACTGAGCAAGAGTAGAGTCAACAATGTACTTCACGTAGCGAGCGATCTCATCCTCGCTTGCCCCTTCTTCGGGCGTAGGCATCACTGTATCAAGGACGTACATGATTTTCTCCGCTGTGAGAACAATTCTCAAGTTACAGAGCCAATCCGTATAATTTGGACTAGTGAAGCGGTTGACATCAAGTATGCCACGTAAGGGATTTGAAAGCAAATAAAGATGCAGCAGAAATGAATAACAAGCAGATTTTGTAAGAAATAAACTATCAAGATATGGACTTCTATCTTAATATGCTCCCACTATTGTACTAACAAGTCACGCAACACCCTCAGCACGTGAAACGGAAGTCTCCGGCAGACTTCTAGTGGGGATCAGGATCCAATCAGTGTCTTTGTGTAACCTCGAGGGACTCGACCAATCGCATTAAGCCTCAAAGGTATGCAACTCTTGCCGATCACAACTCCTTGTGATTCCCGTCCTGTTCAACCTCCGAATCACCATGGCCTCGAGGGACTCGACCAACCATGATGCTCGGTTAAGTCAACACCTTCGTTACAAGATGAGTCTGATTTGATGATATACCCTCGAGGGAGTCGACCAAGCATACCATGCCCTCAGGTCACCGGTGGCATCTCTATGTCGTAAGCAAGATAGCGAATCGCGATATAGGTGAGTCTCGAGGGACTCGACCAACTCAACCTACACCGAAAATCGGTTCCTACTTATAATGATAGAAGGCCACGTGGGTCAATCTAATTGCCTTACGTTTACCGACTTAATATTATCGAGAGATGTTTCTATGATTTGGTCTCCTAATATAACATGTCACACATATACATATTTAATATATATCTACATCGCATGCAAATATATATACATATCTAGTATTTGTATAAGCAATCACACCAGATGATCATGGACCACAACCTAATATGATTAGGCCCGAGCCAGAAGGCCTAATCACTCACATCAAGATCTATGTGTGCAACGGTGCATCTCCATGCCCTGTGATCGTCCATCTCGTCCTCGTCGGTTCCATCGACATCTTGATGCATCTTCATGCATCATGAGTCCATCTCGTGGGTCCCGCTATCGCATCCACGCTCCCGTTGCGCCTCCTCATGTGATTACAACTTAATCATAGGCATGCAGACCCGACAATAAATGAGAAATATAATGGAGGCTCGCATACCTCAATAATAATAATCACAAGTACACACATCACACGGTCCATGATCATCCGTCCACACATCATACATCACATGTATAAATAATCATCATGTAGGACTACTAGATAATAATAAAAATAATAATCAACTAAATCTTTTAATTAATTAATATTTTCTGAAATTAGGGACATGTAGGGAATTTCTCAATAACTAAGGGTATTTTTGTAATTTAGATAAAAGACAGAAATTGGAATTTCTCAAATTTCGAGGGGCAAAACTATCTTTTTCCCAGAAAACCCTAATGCCCTACTCCCCGTTGCTGCTACCGCCGCCACCCTGCTGGCGGAGGCCTGTGCGACGGGGCGAGGGCGCTACCCTCGCTTGCAAGCGGCACGCCCATTGTGGTGCTACCGCTGCGGGTGGGCGCCCCTGCGAGCGGTTCTACCGGCGGTGCTGGCCCTGCAGGTTGGTGCCCCTACGGGCGCCGCTGCCTCCACGGGCGTTTCTGCCCGCGGGGCATCGCTCGCAAGCGGTGCTGTCCCGACGGGCGGCCGCCCCTACTGAGGGGTTTCACCCGCGGGAGTAGCGGCGATAGGCGCCGCTGCCCTACGGTGCCTCACCCCGCGGAAGAAGCGGCCACAGGCGCCTCTGCTCGTGGGCTGCTAGTCCCGCCGGACACAAGCCTACTGCAAGCAGGCCGCAAGCCGGCTGCTGCAGACGCAGCCCCTATGCTGCCCGCCTTCGGCTGCGCTACACGCACGCAGATCGAGGGCAGCAACTGTTGCTACCTTTCCTTGTTTTTGCGTCAATGATTTTGAAGTCACAATTCTTCCTAAACACAACACACGCAGTTCAAAACCAATCATTCGCACGAACAACCTTGCTCTGATACCACTGTTGGGAAATCTTGGGGTGACATCATTTGCGTAGCGGAAGAACAAGAAAACAAAATCCCCGATTCCCAAAGAGATGTTCGTCGTTGTGCAAAGATTGGTGCGCAAAATCCGCGAAACTTAAAAATGCGTATAGAGTAGATTGTGTTACCTAGGGAGATTGTATATCCTTATTTCCTTGCAGATCCTTAGGAGAGGGTGAAGGAGGTCAAGCGTCCTCCTCTCTAGTGGTGATCCACACAGTAGGGTTGCGACAACGCTCCTCAAAACTCCAAGCCTGCTCTGAGGTGGAGAGGGAGAGGAGAATAGGATAGGCAAGCAAAGACTCTAGCCTATGAGGCACTGAATCCCTCCTATTTATAGAGGTCCCCTCTCAAACCCTAATGGGTCCTCCCCTAGTGGGTATTGGATCTGCATCCAATAAGACAAGGGCTCCATCGAATATCTCATATCCGAACCTCTACTCATCGCAATGCCTACCATATGTGTGTGACCCTCTAGGCCCAATATCGAGTTGGCCGTGAGTCATACCCATCAGAACTCCTTCTAACTCAGTGAATTATTATCTCTGTAATAATTCACTTGACTCATTGACTACGGACGTACTAGGCCACTACGCCATAGTCCCTATACGATATAGGGGAATCCAATCCATTGGACCTGTCTGTCCTCCGTTATCGTGTACATATAGTCCCTCATCCATCTAATATCCCAGAGACCGTATATCGAGTATGGTGTTGTCATACCCATACGGTTTCTACTCGAGTCTCGCTCTAATTGGATTCTCCCGGAGAACTCTTTCTCTCTCAACCCGAATGACCCTGGCCAGGGATTTGTCTGAGCAAGAACACATGGGATATTCCTCTCATGACGCCGAGAGTGGATGATCCAATATCGACACTCAATAGCCCTCGTAAGGTCGACTACCACTCCCAATTACCAGTTGTACTAGATCTGGGACAGCCAAATCTATAAGTCTGGTATCAAAGAGTGGAGCACTCATACAGGACATCTTAGTGACTCAAGTCTAAGGACCAGATACACCACTAGGACTACAGAATCGCTGTTTGACAATAAGGCATCATCAACCATCCAGCATTCCGTAAGTGGAATAATCAGTGAACTCATTCTCCAATGAGCACCTGTACTGTATCCCTAGTGTCCCTACAGGAGCAGCTATGAGACCAACTACATCCATCATATGGACGGGTATACAGCACACCAGTCTGTCCAGTTATCACGATGTCTCTCTCGAGTAACCTATGACCGAGATTATTTAGGATATGTGTTTAAAGGTGAATCGATCTCATTATCGTGATCTCATCACGATACGATTTCCATTGCACAAATCCCAGGACATCACAATATATATATATATATATATATATATATATATATATATATATATATATATATATATATATATATATATATATATATATATATATATATAAAGTGATATATGCCAAAATATAATAAGCAAAAAGATTCTGTATCAAGTCACACGTGCCATCACTAACGTGATTGGCTTGCTGGGCACCTATGACTAGCAGTTCAAAGTTAGTAAAATCTTTACCAAGAGCTTTGAGTCAATTGATGACATCCGTAAACTGGGTGTACATGTCTCCGATGGACTCACTTGGTTTCATTCGAAAAAGTTCATAAGAGTGCACAAGGATGTTGATTTTGGACTCTTTCACTCGGCTAGTGCCTTCATGAGTGACCTCAAGAGTTCTCCAAATATCAAAAGCCGAATCACAAATTGAAACACGATTAAATTCATTTTTGTCTAGTGCACAAAACTAGGCATTCATAGCCTTTGCGTTTAAAGCAAAAACCTTCTTCTCCGATTCATTCCATTCGCTCATCGGAAGAGAAGATTTTTGAAATCCATTTTCAACAATAGTCCAAAGCTCGAAATCCATGGAAATGAGGAAGATCCTCATACGAGTCTTCCAATAAGAATAATCCGACCCATTAAAGAAGGGTGGATGTGTGATAGAGTGACCCTCATGTATGCCGGAGTAAGCCATCTCTCTTGGGTATCAAACAAAATATGAGAGTGAGCCTTGCTCTGATACCAATTGTTAGGATCGGAGCGGCACTAAGAGGGGGGGGCGGTGAATTAGCGCATCGGTAAAGTGCGATAAACTTTTGATGATTTAAACACTTTCGAAAACTTCGTATGATAAAAGCAACATTTTCGTTTGAAACCGTTTCGATTGCGTTTTAACTTGAAGGGATAAGTAAGATGGAGACAAAGAAGTAGAGCATTAAAGTGCAAATGGTTTGCAGTAATATAAATGACAATAAGTAAATGCAAACCAGAGATCACGCCGATTTTATAGTGGTTCGGTCAAATGACCGACATCCACTTGTGAGGCCCCTCTTCGACGAGGCTCCCACCTTCCACTAGCAAATCTCTTGAAGATGAAGGGTAAATACCTCTCTTACAACTTTTTACAAGTGGTTCACTCTCTTACAGATTTTTAGCAAGAAAGAAGGAGGTGAACACTAACAAATTGAAAACAAGACTAGCTAAGACTTTTCTAAGGCCTTTCTCTTAAACAATTGCTTCTCAAAAGTCGAAATCTCAGTTGAGATTTGAGAGGTATTTATAGGCTTCAAGAGGATTCAAATTTGGGCTCCAAAATTTGAATTCTCTTTGGGTTCCCGATGCTGGCAGTGCCACCGCCTGTCAGTGTTTGACACTGATAGTGCTGGGCGGTGCAACCGCCCAGTTTGGCAGTGCTACTGCTAGACCCTTCGGTTCACTGGTTGGGCTTAAAATTTAGCCCTAACCACATCTAATTTTGGCCCAGTTGGCCCCTAACCAGGATATAGGATTATCTCTTAATCTTAATCATAATTACAAGTGAACTACATAACTAAAAACATCCTAAGCAAGTTTTCAACCGCGAACGTCGAGTCTTGTTCCGGCGAGCTTTCCGACGAACTTCTTCCGACGGACTCCCAGCAAGCTCCCAAACTTGTGATGACTTTAACGAGTAGCCGAGCCTTATCGGTGATCTCCGTGAACCTCCGACGATCTCTTGGGCGAACTTCCAAAAATTCCGACAGGTTCCCGATTTCTTCTCGGTTGGTTCCGGCAGTATCTCCGACGATTCTTCGGACTCTTAAACGTCCATCGAACTTGACTCCGATATTCTTGCATTGTATTTTCTGGTTATCGTAGTTAATCCTGCACACTTAACTTAATAATATGGATTAGATCAATTAACCCATCAATTGATTTTATCATCAAAATCCGAGATTCAACACATAGAACAATTGAAGACCACTCGAGCATAAGCTCAAGTGATGGAGAACTTGAACTCACTAAAAAATTTAAAAAGTTAATCAAACAAAAATAAAAATAAAAAAAATATAACTACTTGCTTTGAATGCAAGAAGAAGAACACAAAGTGGGATGAATCGAGCTCCTCCGAAGACGAGATGAAATTCAACAAAGGCGAGGTGGCAAACTATGCCTTAACGGCTTTCGATGTTGAGATAATCAAAATGCCTTTAGCTTATTTTGAAATTACATAATGCTTCTCATGACTTATTTTTAATTTAGTTTAAGAAAATTAAATATTTTTTAATTACATGATTAATGAAAAATGCAAAAATAAAATTGGATCATGCTTACCTTTCCAATGATTTTAAAAATAATCATGAAAAATACATATTTTATGATAAATAAATAAAATGATTTTGATTGAAAAAATGAAATCATGCTTGATAATTTAATGCATAATGATCTTGTTTAATAAGTTTATCTTTCAAAATGATGCATGATGATTTTTGTGATTTATTGGTCTTGATGGTTTTTATGATGAAATTCATTTTTCGATCATAAACGTTGATGCATATTTTTATTTGGCATAAATGAAATAAATTACATGAATTGAAACAACTTAAAAGAGAAAAGGTTTCTCCTAGAGAAATTTATTTATCCTACTTTCTTGATTTTTCCAAAAAGGAGTTTGATGAATCCATTTGTATCATCTTTACGAATCTCTTAGACTATAAAAATGATTTTGATGATTTAAATTTGAATAATTTTTTATCCAAATCATGATCTTGATTCCTTGATATTTAAAATTAAGATTTATTATGAATCAAGATTTTTCATCAATCGTTCTCCTACAATTCTTCTTGGTATTTTATTTAAAGAGGAGATGTGTCAAAATGAATTATGTCTTTTAGTATTCACATGATCTCATCTTTCATGACATGATTTTTTGTCTTTGTATAACTCCTTGTATTCATCACCCAATTAATTTTTTTTTCTTGATGATATTTTGAATGTGATGAAATGAAATTATGCATGAAATACAAATGAGAAGTTAATGATCATGCATGATAGGATGTAATGAACTTTGACATTTAGATACCATCATTTGAAAAGCTATGATCATGTTGCCAAAATGATGTATCATAAATGCTTGGGTATCATGTATGATATGCCCATAGTGATGATTGATTTATTTGTATCATGCATGAAAAATGAAATGTATGGTTGTGCATGTTTTAATTTGAAAATATAATGATGCACAAATAAGATTGATACTTACCTTTGTCGTGATTTAGAAATTGGTGTAAAGGGTCTTCCCTTCTTTTTGACAATGACAAAGGGGGACATAGCTAGCTTGCACAATTCAAGAAGAAAGAAAAAATTACACTTCTCAAAAGAGAAGAAATTACTATCTTGAACATCACCGAGAATTGCTGGAAATCTCAAGAAAATACAAAAATATTCTATCTTGCACATCGCAAAGAAAAGCAAATTTGCAAACTTGCACAACTCTAAATTATTGCTAGCTTGTATGTTATAAAACTTACATATCTAAAACTTGATAGCTTGAAGGTTCTAAGCATGATGTAACACTTGCTAAATTTTCTAGCTTCAAATTACATGATGATAAAACTTGATATTATGTTTTTCATGCAAAGAGTTGAACTTATATTTCCAAACACATGAATAGTTGAACTTCTCCTTTTTGTTGATGATAAAGGGGGAGAAGTATGTTGATATCATGCATGATTTGATCATGATATGTTGCTTAGATTTTTGAATCCAAGAGTTTCTACCAATATGACATATTGATATGGGGAGTTTGTTTAAACTCCGGGGGTTAAGGTTAACACTGTCATCAATTGGTTATCATCATAAAAAAGGGGGAGATTGTTCAATCTCAGATTTTGATGAGGAAACCAATTGATAGTATTTATGTTTTAATCTGTGTTTTGAGTGACATAGGATGCTTCGATCATGATGAGACAATTAAAGCAAGAAAAATCATGTTAGGACGGAGGAACAAGTTAGAAGATTGGACGTCGATGATAAGACCCTAAAGTCTTATCGTCGCTCTGATACCAAATGATAAGACCCTAAAGTCTTATCGTGGAAGAAATGGGAGAAAAGGGAATGATAATGACTGCTTCGAGAGGAATAGCCTCCTTGATTTCTTCGAGGGGATCGGCTCTCCTTAATCACTTCGAGAGGATCAGCCCTCCTTGATCACTTCGAGGGGATTGGTCTCCTAGGATTTGCGGTTGGGGAGCAACGGCGGTGGTGGTCGAGCGGCCGAGAAGCAACAGCGATAGTGGAGGAGTCGGCGGTGTCACGGTTGGGAACAAGGGCAACCAGTGAGTTGCCCCATTTCTGTCACTACGGATGCAAAACAAGGGGGATCGGCGGCTGGGAGGCATACGACGATCGTCGCATGGTGGCTGGCAGTGGTGTTGGCTCAGCAACGAAGGAGAGGAGTGGCATTGAAGTGGCCGAGAAGTAGCGACAACTGTAATATCCCTCACTTTTGAAAATTATTAATAAGAAACTATATGTAAATTTGAGGACCTATATGTAAATATAAAAATTTCAAGGACTAAACTGCTAAGTTGCAAAATGAAAAGAAAATAAAAAATTTCGGTTTTATCCCACCGCCTCCCACGCACTCTCTGTTTCTTCGAGAAACAGAGAGGAGCGGTGGGGCATGAGGAGAGAAGAAAGAAGAAGAAGAGGGAAAAGAAGAGAGGAGGAAGAGGGAGAAGAGAAGAAAAGAAGAAGAAGAAGAAGAGAGGGAAGATGGAGAGGAGAGGGAGAGGCAGCAGCAGCAGCTAGGGCTGCTGCACCTCTGTTTCCTGCAGGTGGAAACAGAGGAGAGTATGTGTGGGGCGTTGGGGAGGAGAAGAGAAGAAGAAGAAGAAGAAGAAGAAGAAGAAGAAGAGAGGAGGATAGCTGCAGCAAGGCTGCATCGAGGAGGTGTGTGGCGTTGGGGAGGAAAAGGGAAGAGGAGAAGAAGAGAAGGAGAAGAAGAGGGAAAAGAGAGGGAAGAGGGAGAGGAGCGAGAGGTGGCAGCAGCTAGGGCTGCAGCACCTCTGTTTCCTGCAGGTGGAAACAGAGGAGAGGTGTGGGGCGTTCAAAGAGGAGAGGAAGGAGAAGAGGAAGAGAAGAAGAAGAGGAAGCAGGAGAAGAGGTTGTGATACCTCTGTTTCCTGTAGAGGAAACAGAGGAGAGGGTGTGTGTGACGCCGGGGAGGAGGAGGGAAGAAGAAGAGGAGAAGAAGAGAAGGGGAAGGAGGAGCTGCGGCTGCGGCGGTGGCAGCTGCAGCTGGAAGAGAAGGAGAGGAAGAAGAGAAGAAGAAGAAAGGAAGGAGAAGGAAGAGGAGAAGGAAAAGAAGCAGCTACGGCTACGGCTGTGGCAGGGAAAGAAAAAGAGGAAGGAAGAAGGTAAGGAGAGGAAGATGAGCAGGGGAGGAAGAAGAGGCTGCGGCCGTGACTGAGGCTACGACTGCAGCAGTGCAGCTAGGAAAGAAGAGAAGGAAAGGAAGAAGAAGAGAAGGGGAAGGAGGAGCTGTGGCTACGGCGGTGGCAGCTGCAGCTGGAAGAGAAGGAGAGGAAGAAAAGAAGGTGAGGAAGAAGAGAAGAAGAAGAAAGGAAGGAGAAGGAAGAGGAGAAGGAAAAGAAGCAGCTGCGGCTGCGGCAGGGAAAGAAAAAGATGAAGGAAGAAGGGAAGGAGAGGAAGATGAGCAGGGGAGGAAGAAGAGGCTGCGGCCGTGGCTGAGGCTGCGACTGCAGCAGTGCAGCTGGGAAAGAAGAGAAGGAAAGGAAGAAGAAGAGAAAGGGGAGGAGAGGAAGAAGAGAGGAAGAGGAGAAGGGGTGGCAGCTGCGGCAGTGGCAGCTGCAGTTGGAAGAGAAGGAGAGGAAATAGAGTAGCGGAGGAAGAAGAGGCTGCGGTTGTGGTGGCTGCGGCCATGGTTGCGACTGCGACTGCGGTAGTTGCAGTTGGGAAAGAAAAGAAAGGAAAGGGGGAAAAAGGGGCTGCGGACGGGATTGCGGCCGCAGCGGCAGGGACTGCGTATGTAGCAGTTATTGTCTATGAGAGAAGGGAGGAAGGAAGGTAGTGCGATGGAAGGGGCTGCGACTGTGGCAGCGGTAGCGGCGGCGGCTGTGGCAGCTGCGTTTGGGAAAGAAAAAGAAGGAATGAGAGTAAGAGAGAGCAGGTGACTGTGCCTCGATGTTCGACACATGGTGTAGTTGCGAAGAAAGGAAGAAAACGGGAGAGCACAAAATGAAACAGAGAGAGGACATGGAGGAAAAGTAGAAGGATTTGTGCTAGCACCTTCTTTGGATCTTCGGATCGAAATCTTTGAAAGGCAAGTTCCCTGATCGTTTCTACTATAATTGCTTTGATATTTCTTATTGCAAGTTCCTGACTGTAATTTGATCTCTATATTTGATTTGAATATGTGGAACTTGAATTGTTCTAGCCTTGCATTTGATATATCTCTTGTTTAGACATATCGATCCGAATCTGTGCAACTTTTGAGATTCTGACCTTTCGTCCTTGTTATGATTATAACTTCATGTATTGACCTCTGATTTGGACAAATCATATTTGATCAGAATATAGACTCATAAACCTTTGTTTCGATAGCTTATTTTAAGAATTCGGAGTAAGTTTGTCTGCCCAAACTTCTATTTCAAATGAGCCTACTAATTTTGCAAAATAGGGATCGTAATTTCTGACCTTTTGATACTGAACTGCTTATAAGTCCCTGTTGCAAATGTTGATTTATTCAAAGCTTATTTCATTGGAAACTAGACTCATAGATCTTTTTTTGATATATCGATTGAAAGATTTGGAATCCAAACACCTGCCCAGTTATCTATTGAATCTGACATTATGAATTCTGCCAAACAGAGATTTTGTTCTACGACCCTTATTTACCAAATTATTTGTAACTCTCTCTGTTGGACAGTTCAATTCATAGGAAGCCTGTCTTATCTGAAAGTATTATCCAATGATTATTTCTGAGTAAATTGGAGCACGATTGATAGTTTGAATCATTTGTTCAATATGCCTCTTGTATTCTGTCAGAAATCGAGCTTTGGTCGATTTCTCATATTCTGGTTTCATTCCTTTGGAAATTGATATCCTTTAGCCTTCCTATTCAATTGAGCTTTATATTACTGCTTTGAATTCTTGTATGCTCTTGTCCTTAAAATTATTTGCATTCTTGAAAACTATTGTGTAACGTTTAAGCTATATCGTATTGACTCCTATAGGCACATGTATAACTCATTGTTCCGCATTTGCTTTTGATGTGTGCCTATTCTAGTTTCATTCCTTTGGATATCAAATTCATCTAACCTTCTTATTTGAATTGAGTTATATATGATTGTTTGGAATCCGTGTATACTCTTGCTTTTATTTCATTCCAAATCTGAATACATTTGTGAGAGATTTGTTCCTTGCATCATATTGTCTTGAAAAGGCACATGTACGTTTTGTTGTTCCACGTGTGCTTCCGATATATGCTACTTATTGTTAAAACTACCCTCTTGTACTCTGGTGTGTGGGATTGTCTGGACCTTTGCCAGAAATGGTAAAGGGTATGCGCTTATTACCCGCTCTGCGGGGTCCCGCTTTGTGGGATATTCTGGACCTTTGCCAGAAATGGTAAAGGGTATGTGCTTAGAGCCTGCGATGCTCTGCCAGCCCCCTCTGACTTCACCTGGACGTGGGTGGATGGAGCTCCCAGACGTGGGAGACTTTTGTCAGGTGGTCATTCAGAAATGGATGAATCACATTCTGACTGAGATCCCACTACACCTTCTGAATGTTTGATATGATATCCAGAGCTTTGGTTTTGTGTTTCTGTACATGCTTTGGATAAGATTGATATGTTTGCAACGTCAAAGACGACGTTTGAGCTTCTATACGGTATTTGTTATTGATATGCTCTGAAATGTTTCATCCACTGTTGATATGTTTCGAAATGTTCCATATGTCGTTGATATGCTCCGGAACACTTCATACGCCATTGATACGCTCCAATTACTCTGTGCTCCATTTGCTATGAACTGATATGTTCTGAAATGTCCTATCTGCCATTGATATGCTCCAATTACTTTGTGCTCCATTTGCTATGAACTGATATGTTCTGAAATGTCCTATCTGCCATTGATATGCTCCAATTACTCTGTGCTCCATTTGCTATGAACTGATATATTCTGAAATGTCCTATCTGCCATTGATATGCTCCAATTACTCTGTGCTCCATTTGCTATGAACTGATATGTTCTGAGATGTCCTATCTGCCATTGATATGCTCCAATTACTCTGTGCTCCATTTGCTATGAACTGATATGTTCTGAAATGTCCTATCTGCCATTGATATGCTCCAATTACTCTATGCTCCATTTGTTATGAATCAAATATATCTTGAATGACATGATACATATGATTTTATATCTAATGAGATGGTATCCTTGAGAATTCTTGTATTCTGCCTTGCATTATGATACCTTACTAATTTGAAATCGTTCCTTTTGTTCTGAATATGTTTTGTCACTTGCTGAGCCATTTTTGGCTCACTCCGTTGTTATATAAATCTTTTAGGTCAGCGTGTCACTCTTCGAGATGTTTGATTTGGGCTGAGGCAGTGGATAGCTATTCAGAATTATGGGCAAGTCTTGTTGGTTGTTATGCTATTGTTGTATAAGCATATTTTGTATGTAATGAATTGTTCTAATGATCGAAATGGATATACTGTGTAAAAGTGTTAGAAGATCTCTCTTATTTGGAATTTCGGAATGTTAAGTCTAATTTATGACGATATGAACTTGTGGTGAATAGTTGGAGTTCTGATTGTATAATTTATTTAGCTTGTGGATTATAAATGTTGTTCATGTTTGTCAAGTTGGCTTGGGTTGCCATAAATGTGAATTATCGAGTGATGTGATATATGATTTTAAAATGCACAGGTTTTATGGATGTGAATTTGATTGAATGTTTTTCAGTGTCCTCAAACGTTAGTTTGGATCCTGAATTGGTCTGTGATGAAAATTTTAAAAATCATGGATATTTTGAGGGGCGTGACAGAGTAGAGGCAATCGGCACCTGCGGCAGCAGAGGGACCGGCGGCTACTCTATTTCTATCGCACCATAAAAACAGTGACGCCGACAGATCACTCGACCAAAGTTGCAACCAAGGGAAGGCAGTGATGGCGGTGCAATTAGAGCAGTGTCGTCGACGGTAGAAGCGACGATGGGTGATCCGCTCGGTTGGGAAATGGCGGTCGTGGCCCTTCTCGCTCCAGCGAGATGCGGGCAGCGAGGAGGCGAGGTCGCTAGCGGGGGGGGGGGGGAGGGGGGGTGCAGCGGCGTTGGTGGTGGCTGTTGGCTGGGCAGCAGCGGCGGCGGTGGTGGTCCATCGTCCGGGAAGCAGCAGCGGCGGGTGGGCTGGCCAGAAGCAGGGGTCCGGCAGGGGAAGCAGGGGTGGTTGTGGCTTCTTCTACTTCTTCTTCCCTTTTTTCCTTTTTTTTTTTTTTGAAGATGAAGACAACTGCAGCAATGGTGCAGCAGCGGTGGTGGCGGCTGTTGGCTGGGCAGTAGAGACGGTGGTGGAGAAGGGGCAACGATGGTCGCTGACCAAGACGTAGAGGTTCCTTCTCGATTGAGAAGGATCGACGTTTGTGGCTGCCGGCTTCACCCTCCCTCACACAATTTTTTTTTTTTTATATAGCTACAACAACTCTGCAGCGAGAACGCTAAGGATCATCACTCTGATACCAAATGATAATACCCTAAAGTCTTATCGTGGCTCCGATACCAAATGATAAGACCCTAAAGTCTTATCGTCACTCTGATACCAATTGGTATCGGAGCCTTACCATTTGGTATCAGAGCGACGATAAGACTTTAGGGCCTTATCATTTAGTATCAGAGCCACGATAAGACTTTAGGGTCTTATCATTTGGTATCAGAGCGATAATAAGACTTTAGGGTCTTATCATTTGGTATCAGAGCGACGGTAAGACTTTCGGGTCTTATCAGTCGGGCCGATAGATCGGTCGACGTATCGATAGAAGGCTTCGAGCCGTGGATTCGGGCATCGGGCTAAGAAGAGCAGATATTGCGCCAAGGATATCAGAGTTGCGGAGTCAACTAGCCGATTGGACAATAGGCAACAAGAGAGGATGATGCGCCGAAGAATCGGACGAAGCATCAAGGGATCAATGATATGCCGGACAACTTGATTAATGCTTAGTATTAATTGTCTAAATTGAAGTGTGTTTTTACATATGCAGGATTAACTATGATAGCAAGACATGAAGCAAAATAAAGTCCCGGAGTCAAGGATGCAATTACGTTGGGAGTTCGATAGTTCGTCGGAAGTTCGGACATTCGTCAGATGTTCTGGAGGAACCAACCGAAAAGTCTCGGAGCTTGCCAGAGAAGCTCACCAGAACTCGCCAAGAAGATCATCGTGAAGTCCAAGAGTTCGTCGGATGTTCGGCGGAAGCTTGCTTGAAGAATAGACATAAGGACTTGTTTTGCTTAGCTAATGTCTTAGGATTTCATAGTTAGCACATAACTGGGCTTGGATTTGGGCCAACCCAATTAGGGGCTAGTTAGGCCCATGTAAGAACTATGTTGGGCCCAATGAGAGGCCCAAATAGTGCCTCAAGAAGTCTCACCATCGTGGCACAGTCTTCAAGACTATGTCAAGCGGTGGTACCACTAGTCTGGGCGGTTGTACCACCCTTGGCAGGGTGCCAGGTGGTTTTATCGCCTGTCTGAGTAGTGGTACCACCTAGCACTGCCCCCCAAGTAGTGTCAGTCAGACTGATATTGGGTGGTGGTACCGCTCGTGCTTGGGGAACCCGAGATGAGATGTTTTTAGGCTCCAAGTTTGAATCAACTTGAAGCCTATAAATACCCCTTTCATCACTGGTTAAAACACACAAGCACAGAGAGTTTAAAAAGAAAGAAATGTAGCTAAAATCTTGTGTGATCTCCTCTCCCTCTTCTATGTGTTAGACTAGTTTGAGAGAGGAGTAAGTGAGTGCTTGTAAGGGTTATCTCCTAAACCCGGTAAAAGGAGAAGAGGGTTATAAAAGGTGATTGGCATTCGCCTATTGAAAGAAGGCCTCTATGGTTATAAAAGGAGAAGAGGGTTATCGCCTATTGACCGAACCACTCTACAACTATCGTGTTCTATGGTTTGCATTTTATTCTTGCTATTACCTTACTACAAACCTCTTTAAGTGCTTATTGCCTTCAATTCATTTACGAAAATGTTTCAAGTTAAGATATTTATGAAACAGTTTTACGTTGAAAACCAGTTTTATCGAAACGAAGTTTTTGAAAACATGATTTTACCACTACACTAATTCACCCCCCCTCTTAGTGCTGACCGCTTGATCCTAACAAGCACAAGCGGTGGTACTACCAAGACTTGGGAAACCCAAGATGAGGTATTTTTAGGCTCCAAGTTTTAATCAACTTGAGGCCTATAAATACCCCTCTCATCCCTGGTAAACTTACATAAGCACAAAGAATTTAAAAAGGAAAAAATACTGTAGTAATCTCTTGTAAGAATCCTCCTCTGCTAGTCTAAGTGTTAGAATAGTTTGAGAGCAGAGTGAGTGCTTGTAAAGGTTTTCTCCTAAACCTGTGTAAAGGAGGAGAGGGGTGTAAGAGGAGGTTGATCTTTGCCTATTAAAGGAAGATCGATAGTGGATGCCGGTATCCTCGACGGAAGAGGAATCAGCGGAGTGGATGTAGGTCACGACGACCGAACCACTATAAACTCAGTTTGCATTTCTATTTGTGTAATTTACTTTTACTACAAATTTACTTGCTTTACATCCACTATGCTCTTCTGTACACTTTTTCAATTTTAAGTATCCTTCTGAAATCGACTTTAATCGAATGAGAGATTTCGATCTGACATAATTTTTATCGCTGCACTAATTCACCCCCCCCCTCTTAGTACGGACTCATTCCCAACATCCATAATGATGCTCCTTGCCTATGCTAATTATAATAATTTTAAGTTATTTCAAATGGATATTAAAAGTGCTTTTCTTAATGGTTTTATTTCGGAAGAAGTTTATGTTGAACAACCACTTGGATTTGAGAACACCACTTTTCTGAATCATGTTTTTAAATTGTCTAAGGCTCTCTATGATTTAAAATAAGCTCCGAGGGCTTGGTATGTGAGCTTAGTTTCTTTCTAATTAAGAATAATTTTATGAAAGGCAAGGTCAATACTACATTATTTATTAAATATTTTAAAAATAATTTTCTTATAGTTCAAATTTATGTTGATGATATCATTTTTGGTTCTTCAAGTGAATCTTTATGTGAATCATTTGACAAAAGTATGAGTGAAGAGTTTGAAATGAGCCTAATGGGTGAATTAACTTTTTTCTTACGATTGCAAATTAAACAACTAAGCGATGAGCCTAATGAGTTCCTCTTTTATTCATTTTAGATTTCTTGATTTTTCTTAACTTGAATTTTCCTTTTTAAATCGAGATCATTTCCTATGAATCCTTTCTTCCTTCTATTTACAAGAAAAGGGATTTCATTTTTTGAAGTTCTATTCATGGATTTTTGATCATTCATTTGATGCTCCTTTCCCATGAATTCATCCTCACTCTTCTCACGAAAGAAAATTTTTTATTTATGAACTTTTAGTATGTGATGATCATTTGCTAGAATAGGGATTTGATTTTGTATGGACATCTTGATACTTTTATTGAATCCTTTCTCTTTGCTAAAATAGAATCTTGATTCAATGAAACTTATTTATTATGGATTTGACTTGGTTCAAATCATTTCATGAATTTGGCTCTTGATATTTTTTGTGGAGAATGAATTCCTCCCTTCCTCTTCTTCTTATCTTTTTATGACAATGGAAGAAAGAAACTTGCACATCTTAAGAAGAACCAAAAAGCTCTTAAGCAAAAATGCTAGCTTCTCATTTTTAATGCAAAGTTTTTGCTTAACTTCTCATTTTTTCTAGTGTGGATAAATTAGTGTAAAACTTGACATGGTTTTAAATACTTGCATTGTTGAATGATTCTCCTTTTTGTTGATGACAAAGGGGGAAAAATGATGAATGTTTAGTATCATGATCAAAATGTTGATTTAATGCATAAAGTGATAAATTCTTACAAATGTTGATTTAATGTTTGGTATCATGAATGCTTTAGTATTATGCATGGGAGAAAAGATGAATGATTGGTGTCATGATCAAATTCTTCATTTAATGCATGAAGTGATTAATGCATGAATGTTTGATATCATGATCAAAATGTTGATTTAATGCATGAAGTGATAAATGCTTAAAAATTTTAATGTCTTAGCATCATGAATGTTATGTCCAAAATGATGTATCATGAATGCTTGAGTATCATGTATGTGATATGCCCATAGTGATGATTGATTTATTTTTGATATCATGCATGAGAATGAAATATAAGGTTTTGAAATTGTGCATGTTTTAATGATGCACAACATATTGAAATTTTGATATAATATATTATATTTGATCACTATGATCGAAAGTGTTTGAATTGAATTCAAAGGTTGTGATTCCTTGTGAATTCAAGTTTGCTTTATCTCGATGTGGCATATAGATAGGGGGAGTTAAGGTTAACTACATCATCAATTAGTTGTCATCATTAAAAAGGGGGAGATTATTGAATCTTAGATTTTGATGATGAAATCAATTAATAAATTAATGATCTAATCCATTTGTTGAGATAAGTGTTGCAGCATTGACTAGGATAATGGATAAGCTATAAAGCAGATATTGTGCCGGAGTCAAAGATTGGACGATATGATAAAGATTCAGACGATGTGCCGAAAGCTCGTCGAGAGTTCATCAGGAACTCACTGAGAGTTCATCGGGAGCTTGCCGAGAGTTCGTCGGGAGTTCGCCAAGAGTTCGTCGGGAGCTCGCAGAGAGTTCATCGAGAGTTCGCCAAGAGTTCGTCGGGAGTTCACTGAGAGTTCATTGGGAGTTCACCGAGAGTTTGTCAGTAGCTTGCCTAGAGTTCGTCAAGAGCTTGTCGAGAGTTCACCGGGAGTTCACCAAGAGTTCATCGGGAATTCACCAAAAGCATGCCTAGAGTTCACCGAAAGTTCATCAAGACTTTGCCGGAAGAACGATTGACATACCAGACAAAGATTACTTAGTTAATGCCTTAATTATTGTAGTTATAACTTAGATTAAGTTAGGATTGAGAGATAATCCCTCTAACTCAGTTAGGGGCCAACTAGGCCGAAATTAAGATTGAATTGGGTCAAGAGAAAGGCTCATTCAATGACCCAAGCTAGGGCTGGTGGTGGCATCGCTTGAGACTCGGTCTCCCAGGTTGTCTAGGTAGTAGTACCACATAGATTGGGCAGTGGTATCACCTTATTAGATGGTGGTACCACTAGAGCCTAGTCTCTGAAGCTTTGTCAAGCAGTAGTACCGCTAGACTGGGCGGTGGTACCACCTAGTGTTAGAGTGTCAAGCAGTAGTACCGCCCAGTACTGGTGGTGATACCGTCGGTACCCCGGAAACCCAAGTTGAGACACTTTTTGGCTCCAATTTTGAAGTCCTTGGGGTCTATAAATACCCCATTCCATTCTATATGAAAGGATATCAAATTATGAATAAAATCTTGAAGTGTTGGGGCGTGAAAGAATTGTAAATTTACTAAGTATCCTCGTCCTCTCTTTCTTCAGCTTTGTTATCATTAGAGAAGAGGTGTACGAGTTGTAAGGATTTCTCTTAAACCTGTGAAAAGTAGAAAGCTTTGTAAGAAGGTGGTTGGTCTTCGCCTATTGAAGGAAGAATATTAGTAGACACCGGTGACCTCAACAGAGGAGGAATCAGAAGTGGATGTAGGTCACAACGACCGAACCACTATAAATCTGGTGTGTTCTTTCCTTATTACTTTCTTTCACTAGTTAGCTATATTCTACACTTTGCATTTACTCTAAGTCATTATTTTCATTACTTTCCAATATGGGCTTTGTCGAAATGATTGTATTAAAAGAAATTTTCTGAATCGCTCTTCATTTTAGAATTTTTGTGCTAATGCAGTTTTCTTGTCTCAAATTGAATAAAAATACATTGACGAAGCCCTAAAAGATGATTCATGGGTCTTTGCAATGCATAAGAAATTAAATCAATTTGAGAGAAATAATGTATGGAAGCTTGTTCCGAGACCTAGTGACCATTTAGTAATTGGTACTAAATAGGTCTTTAGAAACAAGCAAGATTAACTTGGTATTGTGGTTAGAAACAAGGCTAGATTAGTGGCCAAAGGTTTCAACCAAGAAGAAGATATTGATTATGAAGAAGCCTTCGCTTCTGTGGCTAGACTTGAAGCCATAAGGATTCTCCTTGCCTATGCTAGTTATAATAATTTTAAGTTATTTCAAATGGATGTTAAAAGTGATTTTCTTAATTGCTTTATTTCCGAAGAAGTTTGTATTGAACAATCACTTGGATTTGATAATATCATTTTTTTGAATCATGTTTTTAAGTTGTCTAAGGCTCTCTGTAGTTTGAAACAAGCCCCAAGGGCTTAGCATGAGAGACTTAGTTCCTTTCTAATTAAGAATAATTTATCAAAGGCAAGGTCAATACTACATTGTTTATTAAATATTTTTAAAATAATTTTCTCATTATTCAAATTTACGTTGATGATATCATATTTAGATTTTCAAATAAGTCTTTATGTGAATCTTTTACCAATAGTATGAGCCATGAATTCAAAATGAGTTTAATGGGGGAATTAACCTTTTTTCTAGGTTTACAAATCAAATAACTTAGTGATAGAACTTTTGGTTAGTCAAACTAAGTATGTATTAGATATATTAAAATGATTTAATATAGATAGTGCTAAGGCTATAAATACACTAATGAGTACTTCTACAAAATTAGATATGGACATTAATGGAGAAGGTTTTGATCAAAAGACTTATAGGGGTATGATAGGTAGTTTATTATACCTCACAACAACTATGCCTGATATTATATTTAGTGTTAGACTATGTGCTAGATTTCAGTCAAATCCTAAGAAATCTCACTTAAAATATGTCAAAATAATTTTTAGATACCTAAAAGAAACTCCTAATCTATGAGTATAGTATCCAAAAACTAAATATCTTGAATTGATTGCTTATGCCGATGCTGATTTGGCTAGTTGTCAAATAGATAGAAAGGGCATATAAGGTACATATCATTTCTTAGGTCATGCATTTATCTCTTGGTCTTTTAAGAAACAAAACTCAGGTACATTAATTACAACCGAAGTTGAGTATATAGCAATAGGTACATGTTGTGCATAAGTTATATGGATGAAAAATACTTTAGAAGATTATGAAATTCCCTTAAAAAATATACCTATAAAATATGATAACACGAGTGCAATATGTTTAACAAAAAATTCCATTTAACACTCTAGAACTAAACATGTTAATAACAATGATATATATCTTTAGAACTTATTGATACAAAAATCAATTAGCTGATATTTTTACAAAATCATTGAACAAGGAATAATTTGATTTTATTAAAAGAGAATTAGGTATGATAAATCTTTTTGATTCATGAGTTTCTCTTTTATATTTTTTAGATTTCTCGACTTTTGAAGATTTAGTTTTTTTTTTTAAACCATTTACTATCATTCCTTCTCTTTGCAATTCACAAAAGATGAGATATAATTCATGGATCATTGGTATATTTGATCTTTTATGATGAATCCTTTCACTTTACGAAAGTAAAAGCTTGATTCAATGATACTTATTTGGTTCAGGGATTTTATTTAGTTCAAATCCTTTCATGGATTTGGTTCTTATAACTTGATTTTTCTTGTGATGAATGAATTCCTTGTTAGGATAATGAATGACACTAAGAGGGGGAAGGGGGGGAGGGGGTGAATTAGTGTACCGAAAAAATTATGTCGGTTTGAAAATCTTCATACGATAAAATCCAATTCTGACGAAAATCATTTCGTTTTTCTTGAATGGGTAGAGAAGAGGGGATTAGACAGTTTATAATGAAGTAAATTTGAATGCAGTAAATAGATTAAGCAGTAAGGAATGAACACATCGGAATTTATAGTCGTTCGGTCGTTGTTACCTACAATCACTTCCGATTCCTCCTCCGTTGAGTTCATTGGCATCCACTAATGGTCTTCCTTCAATAGGCGAAGACCAACCACCTCTTTACAGTGCTTTCTCCTTTTTACGGGTTTAGGAGATAACCCTTACAAGCCTTACACCTCTTCTTGGATGATTACAAAGCTAAAGAGAGGGAGGAGGAGGACTCTTCTCACTTTTACAATACTTTCAACACCCCAACACTTGAGGTTTTTTTCACACTTTGATTGCACTTTGTTATTCTTTCATGCAGAAAAGGGTGGAGTATTTATAGGTCCCAATGACTTCAAAATTAGAGTAGAAAAATGTCTCATTCCGGATTTTCGGGGTATTGGCGGTACCACCACTAGTACTGGGTAGTACCACTGCTAGTATTGGGTAGTACCATCGCTTGACACTCTGACACTAGGTGGTACCATTGTTTAGTCTAGTGATACCATCACCTGACAAAGTCTCGGATACTAAGCTCGAGCGGGACCACCGCTTGGCAGTAATAATTGTCGGCGGTACCACCACTAAGTCTGGGCGGTACCACCGCTAAGACCACTTGGGAAACAGTTCCCTGGGCTGTTCCACCGCCCTAATCGGGCAGTGCCACCATTAGACACAGTCTAGTAACCTGATTGAGCCTTGAATCCTACCTAAGCTAGTCCAATTATGGGCCCAATTGGCCCTTAATAGGATTAATGGGATTACCTCCCAAACCTAACCCTAGGTATATGCTAACTATGATTTTTAAGGCATACACTAAACAAAACAGGCCCGGTAAGTCTAGGTTTCTTCTGGCGAGCTTCCAGCGATCTTTTGGCGGACATCTGACAATCTCTCGGTAATCTTCCAGTGGACTTTTGGCAAGCTCTTGGACTTCACGACAATCTTCTTGGTAAGTTTTGATGAGCTTCTTCTCGGTCAATTCCGACAGTATTTCCGACGAACCTCCGGACTTCCGATAAACTCTCGAACTCCCAATGAAATCTTGATCTAGACTCCGGCACTTCATTTTACTTTATACCTTGTCCGCTATCGTAGTTAATCCTACACACTTTTCTCAACATATAGATTTAATCAAATAATTTACCAATTGATTTCATCATCAAAATCTGAGATTCAACAATCTCCCCGTTTTTTATGATGACAATCAATTGATGATGGAGTTAACTTTAACTCCCCCTATCTATATGTCATACTTGAGAAAAGACACTCTTGAATTCAAGGCCTTTGAATTCAAGCATCAAACCAATATGTTATATATATTTAAACTTATCCATATGCATATCATGATACTAATCATGATTTACCATCTCAAAATATGATACCACGTATTTATCTCAGTAAAAATGATGTCAAGGCAAGACATTCATTTTCAAGTCCAATATAGAATGATGATAAACAATCATTATTTTCAAGTATGATACAAATTTCAATATGAAATTTAGCAAGATTTAATTTTCGATAAAAGATGATAATTCATCAATATAAGGTATGATACTAAATGTAAGCATGATAAATTTGATACCTTATCATAATGATATCAATTTATCATTTTGATATGAAATCAAGCATGATTTTAAGAATAAACAATATCAAGTATCCATACATTTTGATATTTTTTAAGTATTTACGATGTCTTTGATGATACTAATCATTTTTCAAGCTTTCGCAATATATTCAAGCATTTATGATATGATATTTTTTTCACATTATCATCAATTTGTCACATTTCTCCTATATTCAAGCATTTACGATATGATACTTTTTTCACATTGTCATCAATTTACCACATTTCTCCCCCTTTATCATCAACAAAAAGGAAATCATTCAACAAGGCAAGTGTTTAAAAAACTATTCAAGTAAGTTCAACACCAATTTATCCAAATTAGCAAAAATAAGAAGTTAAGCAAAAACTTTGCATGATAACTACGTTTGGATAAGCTAACATTTTTACTTTAGATGCACAAAAGCTTTTTGGTTCTTCTTGAGACGTGGAAGTTTCATTCTTCCTTTGCCATAAGGAGAAGAGGAAGAAAGATAAGGAATTCATCAACAACCAAATTCATGAAAGGATTTGAATCAAGTCAAATGAAAATAAATGAGTTTCATTGAATCAAGCGTCTAGTTTAACAAGGAGAAGGGATTCATGAAATGGATAAGATATCTATACGAAATTAAATCCCCATTCTTGTAAGTGATCATCACATACTAAAAATTCATAAAATTCTTCTTTCATGAGAAGAGTAAGGAAGAATTCATGGGAAAGGAGCATCATACGAAGGATAAGAAAATATCCACAAATAAAACTTCATAAATCAAATCCATTTCTCATTAAAAATTTACAAGAGTGAAATATGTGAGAGATGTATTTGTTAATGAATTCCATAAGTAAAGAGACTAAGTGGATCAAAAATCATTAAGTGACGGAGCAAGGGAAGTGATGGAGCAAGGGTATGAAGCAAATTTGATATCAAGTACATTAATATTCCATATTTAATAAAAGCTTTATTTATGAAATGAAATAATTTCATGAAAGCTTAAAAAAAATCGAGAATGTTTAGAAAGGATATACAACAAACTTATGCATTCGGACAATTTAACATCCCTAACTCTCTTCTAATAAAATCAAATTGTTCTTCATTTAAAGGTTTTGTAAAGATATCGGCTAATTGATGTTTTGTATCAATAAACTCTAAGTCATAGTTATTAACATGATCTCTTATAAAATGATGGCTAATGTTAATATGTTTAGTTCTAGAGTGTTGAATAGGATTTTTTGTTAAACATATTGCACTTGTGTTATCATATTTTATGAGAATATTCTTAAGGTGAATCTTATAATCTTCTAATGTATTTTTTATCCATACAACTTATGCACAACATGCACCAATTGCTATATACTCAACTTCGGTTGTAGATAATACAACCGAGTTTTGTTTCTTAGATGACCAAGAGACAACTGCATGACCTAAGAATTGACACTTTCCAAATGTACTTTTTCTGTCTTTTCTACATTTAGTAAAATTCGCATCAGCTTAAGCAATTAATTTAAAATTTTTAGATTTTGGAAAACATAAGCCTAGATTAGGGTTCCTTTAAGATATCTAAGAATTCTTTTAACGGCTTTAAGATTAGATAGCTTAGGACTAGATTGAAACCTAGCACAAAGTCCTACGCTAAACATGATGTCCGGTCTAGTTATAGTGAGATATAGCAAACTACCTATCATACCCCTATAAATTTTTTGATCAAAGCTTTCTCCACCTTCGTCCATGTATAACTTAGTGGAGGTACTAATAGGAGTATTGATGGCCTTTGAACTATCTATATTAAATCATTTTAGTAATTCTAATGTATATTTGGTTTGACTAAGAAAAATGTCATTACTATGTTGTTTGATTTATAAGCCTAAAAAGAAGGTTAGTTCACCCATTAAACTCATTTCAAACTCTTGGCAAACGATTCGCATAAGGATTCATTTGTAGAACCAAAAATAATATCATCAACATAAATTTGAACAACAAGAAAATTATTTTTAAATTTTTTAATAAATAATGTAATATCAACCTTGCCTTTAGAGAAATTATTTTGGATAAGAAATGAGCTAAGTCTCTCATACCAAGCCCTCATGGCTTGTTTTAATCCATATAGAGCTTTAATTAACTTAAACACATGATTAGAAAAAAGAGAGTTCTCAAATTCGGGTGGTTGTTCAACATACACTTCTTTGAAAATAAAGTCATTTAAGAAAGTACTTTTAATATCCATTTGAAATAACTTAAAATTATTACTACTAGCATAGGCAAGGAGCATCATTATAGCTTATAATCTTGCCACAGGAGTGAAGGTTTCTTCATAATCGATATATTTTTCTTAGTTGAAACATTTGACCACTAATCTAGCCTTGTTTTTAACTATGATACCAAATTCATCTTGCTTGTTTCTAAAGACACATTTAGTACCAATAACTAAATAGTCACTAGGTCTTGGAACAAGCTTCCACACCTCATTTCTTTCAAATTGGTTCAACTCTTCTTGCATTGTGATAACCCATGAATCATCTTTCAAGGCTTCATAAATGCATTTTGGTTCAATTTGAGAAAGAAAAGCGACATTGGCACAAAAATTTTTAAAAGAAGTATGAGTTTGAACACCCTTTGATGTGTCTCCTATGATTAGCTCCTTGGGATGAGTATCTATATACTTTCATTCCATAGGTAAGGATGTTTCGGAAGAAGATGTATCCAAGTTGCTAGTTAGAGGAGAGGGTTAATTTAAATTCAAAGCATCAAAATTAAGATCATCATCAAAATTATTTTTCTTAAATTCGGAGAGTTCATTAAAGAAAACATGAATAGACTCTTCTATGACCAAAGTTCTTTTATTAAAGACGCGAAAGACTTTTGAAATAGAAGAATAACTAAGAAAAATGTCTTCATCGGATTTCACATCAAACTTTCCTATGACATCTTTTTCATTCAAGATAAAACATTTACAACCGAAAATTTTAAAGTATGAAACATTGAGTTTTTTGTTATTCCACAATTCATAAGGAGTTTTGGAAAGTAATCGTCTTATTAGAATCCTATTCATGACATAGAATGTTGTATTAATGGCTTCGGCCCAAAAAATATTTGGGTAAGCTATGTTCGTTCAACATGGTTCTTGTCATTTCTTATAAATTTTTATTTTTTCTTTCTACTACTCCATTTTGTTGAGGATTTCTCGGAGTAGAGAAATTGTTGTTGTATCCATTAGATTCACAAAAATTTTGGAAATCACGGTTTTAAAATTTGTCACTGTGATCACTCTAAATTAATGAAATTATAAAGCCTTTTTCATTTTGAACAAGTTTACAAAACTTAAAAAAATATCTAAAGCAATCACTTTTGTATACCAAGAAGTATGTCTAAGTGTATCTACTATAATCATCTACAATTACAAAGGTGCATTTGCTACCTCCTAGGCTTATTGTGTCAATTGGTCCAAACAAATCCATATGGATCAATTGCAATGGTCTAGAGATGCTTATTTGATTCTTTGATTTTAAACTACCTTTTATTTGTTTTCCTAGTTGACATACATCACACACATTATCTTTGGATAAAACTTGAGAGATTAGTTTCATGCTAGCATGACCTAATCTCCTATGCCAAAGCTAAGCATTGTCATTCAAAACTGAAAAACATATTTCATTACAAATATCATCAATGTTAATAGTGTATACATTATATCGCTTTAGAGCACTTATAGATTTGTTTTTGTTTGGTTGTTCAATAATGCAAGCATTGGATTCAAATCTATTAATGTATCCTTTATCACACAATTGACTAATGCTTAAAAAGATTATGCTTTAATCCATCAACCAACAACACATCTTTAATCAAAAAGTTTGATTTGTTACCTATGGTTCCCTTGCCAATGATTTTACCCTTGTTGTCTCCAAAGGTGACATACCCTTCGTCTAGACTAGTGAACTTAGAGAATTTAAATGGATCTCCGGTCATGTGCTTTGAGTTTCTACTATCAAGGTACCATCTCTTGCTCCTAGCTTGTGATGGTAAACATTTCTACCAAAAAGGGTAATTTTTAGGTAACCATTTGGCCTTAGGTAACTCAAAAATCGATCTACTCAACTTATCATTTTGCATAGAGTTATTTATGGTTCCTTTAGGAACCCAAATCAATTTGTGTGGACTACATCTCTTAAGTGGACATTTATAAGCAGCATGTTCGAGTTTGCAACAAAAGTTATATTTGGTGCGGGGTGATACATGCAAGGTAAGGCCTTTAACAAAGGTGGTTGGATTTTGGTGAGAGCTACTCACAAATCCGATTCTACCTCTTCTATGAACATAACCGTTTTTGGCAAGGATTATGTTCAAAGGACTTGCCACCAACCTCAAATTTTCCTAAAGTTTCTTTGAGTAGCAAGTTTTCCTTCTCAAATGCCTCTAAGTGTTCACACTTAGTGCATGGAGGCAAAGAAGGATTATCATGCTTAATTTTTTTTAAATCAATATTTAAAAGGGCATGCTCATTTTTCAAAGAATTATACTTTCTACTTAAAATTCTACATTCATCAAACAATTCATGAAATGCACTTAAAAGCTCATTGAAAGATAAATTTGTATCTAATGAACCACTTACCCCATCTTCGATAGCCATTAGTGTGTAGTTGACGATCTCCTTGTTACTTTGTTCTTCGCCTTCAGAATTGCTCGAGTCATCTCATGTTGCTTTGAGTGCCTTCTTTTTCTTTGGTTATTTCTTCTTCATTTGGAGACTTTCACTTTTGAAATGTCCCGACTTCTTATATTCATAGCGTATAACTTATTCTTTCTTAGGTTCAATTTTATTTTTAGTGTTATTTTTAGATTTATTTCTCTTTATGAATTTTTTAAACTTTCCTGTTAAAAGTGCTAAGTCATCATCATAGTCTTCTGAGTTCTTAGTTCCATATCCTTCTTGTTCTTTAGAAGGTTATTCTCAAGCTCTTCATGAGCATTGCAAATCATTTCGTAGGTCATTAATAACCCGATAAGTTCTTTGAGAGGAAAATTATTCAAATCCTTGGTCTCTTGAATGACCATTACTTTAGGGTCCCAACTCTTTGGAAGGGATCTTAATATTTTAATAGCAAGTTCAAAGTTAGAAAAACTTTTAACAAGTCCTTTTAAACCATTGAAGACATTTGTAAACCGGGTGTACAAGTCTCCAATGGTCTATCTTAGTTTCATCCGAAAAAATTGATAAGTATGGACTAAAAGATTAATTTTGGACTCCTTTACTCTACTAGTGTCCTTGTGAATGATTTCGAGTGTATACCAAATATCGAAAGTCGTTTCACAAATAGACACTCGATTGAACTCATTTTTATCTAAAGTGCAAAATAAGGCATTGATAGCCTTGGCATTTAAAGCCATTTTGAAAGCCATTTTCCATAATGTTCTATAACTCAAAATCCATAGAAATTAGAAAATTCCTCATTTTAGTTTTCCAATAGGTATAATTCGTCCTACTGAATATGAGTGGATGTGTGATTGAGTGACCCTCTTGGTTGCCGACAAATGCCATCTCTCTTCGGTTTCAAACCAAAATGAGAGTGACCTCGCTCTGATACCAATTGTTCGGATCAAGAACGACACTAAGAGATAGGGGGGGGAGGGTGAATTAGTGTAGAGGAAAAATTACGTCAGTTTAAAAATCTTCGTACGATAAAATCTGATTCTGATAAAAAATCATTTCATTTTTCTTGAAGTAGTAAAGAAAAGAGGATTGGATAGTTTATAATGAAGTAAAGTTGAATGCAGTAAAGAAATTAAGCAGTAAGTAATGAACAAACTGGAATTTATAGTGGTTCGGTCATTGTGACCTACATCCACTTCTGATTCCTCCTCCATTGAGGTCACAAGCATCCACTAATGGTCTTCCCTCAATAGGCAAAGACCAACCACCTCTTTACAGCACTTTCTTCTTTTTGTGGATTTAGGAGATAACCCTTACAAGCCTCACACCTCTTCTTGGATGATTACAAAGCTAAAGAGAGGGAGGAGGAGGACTCTTCTCACTTTTACAACACTTTTAATACCTCAACACTTAGAATTTTTTTTTACACTTTGTTATCCTTTCTTGCAGAAAAAGGTGGGGTTTTTATAGGTCCCAATGGCTTCAAAATTAGAGCCAAAAAGTGTCTCATCCTCGATTTCAAGGGTATTGGGCGGTACCACCGCCTGACACTCTAACATTGGGCGGTACCACTGCCTAGTCTAACAGTACCACCACCTGATAGAGTCTCAAATACTGAGCTTTGGCGGTACTACTGCTTGACAGAGCGATACCACCACTTGGTAGTAATAACTACCGGTGGTACCATCGCTCATTTTAGGTTGTACCACCGCCTAGACCATCTCGAAGACCGTTCCCTAGGCGGTTCCACTGCCCCAGTCTGGCGGTGCCATCACTAGACAGGGTCCAACAACCTGGTTGAGCCTTGAATCTATCCCAAACCAGTCCAATTATGGGCCCAATTGGCCCTTAACAAGATTAATGGGATTACCTCCTAAACTTAACCCTAATTATGTGCTAACTATGATTTTTAAGGCAAACACTAAACAAAACGAGCCCGATAAGTCTAGGTTTCTTCTAACGAGCTTCCGGCGGACATCCGATGATCTCTCGACAAACTTCTAGTGGACTTCCGGTAAGCTCCTAGACTTCACAATGATCTTCTTGGAAAGTTCCGATGAGCTTCTTCTCAGTCAATTCTGGCAGTATTTCCGACAAACTCTTGAACTCCCAACGAAATCTCGATCTTGACTCTGGCACTGTGTTTTGCTTTATGCCATGATCGCTATCGTAGTTAATCCTGTATACTTTTCTCAACATATAAATTTGATCAAATAATTTACCAATTAATTTCATTATCAAAATCCGAGATTCAACATTCCTCCCTTTCTTCTTATTCCTCTTCTATTTTATTTTTATGACAAAAGGAAGAAAGAAATTTGCACATGTGAAGAAGAACCAAAAAGTGCTTGTATGTCTAAAGCAAAAATACTAGCTTGCCCATTTCAAGAAACAAAAGTAGTTATCATGTAAAGTTTTTGCTTAACTTTTCTTTTTGTGTAAAACTTACTTGAATAGTTTAAAATACTTGTATAAATTGTTGAAAGATTCTCCTTTTTGTTAATGACAAAGTGGGAGAAATGAAGAATGTTTGGAATCTTGCCAAAATAATGTTGAATGTGGTATCATGCATGAAGTGATAAATGGTTAAAAAAATGCTTTAGTTTCTTATATGTTATGGACAAAGTAATATTGATTTATTTGAATTGATGAGTTGTAATGTTTTGACATTGTGTATGTTATAGTTTGATATTTTGAAGCTATAATGATGTACAATTTTGATATGATATATTACATTTGATCACTATGATCGAAATAGTTTCACTTAAATTCAAAGGTTATGATTTCTTTTGAATTCAAATTTGCCTTATCTCAATATGGCATATAGATGGGGGAGTTAAGGTTAACCCCATCATCAATTAGTTGTCATCATCAAAAAGGGGGAGATTGCTGAATCTCAAATTTTGATGATGAAATCAATTAGTGAATTAAATGATCTAATCCATGTGTCGAGATAAGTGATGTAGGACTAACTATGATCATAAGGTAAAACGATTAAAGAAGAATCGAAGTTGGGCCGGGGTCAGTGATCGGGCAACGGGGCCAATGAATCAGGGGATACACGAAGGATCGGACGATGCAGTGAAAGCTTGTCGAAAGTTCGGTAGGAGTTCGTCAAAAGCTCGCTAGGAGTTCGCTGGAAGTTCACTATGAGTTTGGTTTAACAATTGACGTAACAGATAACTTAGATTAATTATATCGTAATTGTTTTAGCCTTAACTATTGTAATTAGGACTTTAATTTGATTTAGTTATGGGAGAAATCCTACTAACTCAATTAGGGGCCAATTGGGCCCAAAACAAGGTTGAATTAGGCCGGTTGGATGGCCCATTCAGCCACTTGGAGCCACGTCAGGCGATGGCACCGCCTGACTGGGTGATCGTACCGCTTGAGGCTCAGCTTCCCAAGTGGTCTGGGTGGTGGTACTACCTAGACTAGGTGGTGGTACTACCCAGACTAGGTGGTGGTACCATTAGTAATTAATATTTCCAAGCGATGGTATCGCTAGAGCCCGATCTTCGAGACTTTATTAGGTGGTGGTACTACCTAGACTAGGCAGTAGTACCACCCAATATCAGTCTACAGGCGATGGTACCGCCCAATAATGGTGGTGATACCGCTAGTACTCCAAAAACCTAAGATGAGACAATTTTTTGCTCTATTTTTGAAGCCATTGAGGCTTATAAATATCTCACTCTTTCCTACATGAAAGAGCAACAAAAGTGTGAACAAAAATCTTCATATTTTGGGTTGTAAAATTACTAAGTGTCCTCCTCCTCCCTTTCTAGTTTTGTGATCATTCAAGAGAGGTGTGAGGCTTGTAAGGGTTGTCTCCTGAACCAGTGAAAATAAGAAAGTGTTATAAGAGGGTGGTTGGTCTTCGCACATTGAAGAAAGACCATTAGTGGATGTCGGTAGCCCAACAGAGGAGGAATCGGAAGTGGTTGTAGGTCACGATAACGAACCACTATAAATCTAGTGTGCTTTCTTTCTGTGCCATTTCTTTCATGATTTTCATTCTCATCACTCATTAATTTACTTGCTCATTGCCCTCAAATCACTTACAAATGATTTCAAGTTTAAACACTTTTTTAGATACAAGCTTTATCAAACGATTCTTTGAATCAACGATAAGTTTATCGAAAGCATTAATTCACCCTTAGTGCCAATTTGATCCTAACACATCAGACCCCTATGACGCTCAAAGATAATCTAAGACAATTATTGAATCTCGTATTTTGATGATAAGACCAATTGATAAGTGTTTATGATTTGATCTGCATTTTTAGTGATGCAGCATCCTTTGATCAGGATGTGACAATTAAAGCAGGAAGAATCACGATTGGGCCAGTGGAACATGTCAGAAGAATGGACGTCGAGCCGGAGGATCGGTCGACGTATCGACAGAAGGCTTCAGGCCATAGATTCGGGTATCAGGCCAAGAAGAGCAGATATTGCGCTAAGGATATCGAAGTTGCGGAGTCAACTAGCCGATTGGGTAATAGGCCGCAAGAGACAACAATGCGTCGAAGAATCGGACGAAGCGTCGATGAATCGGACGAAGCGTCGATGGACCAATGACATGCTGGACAACATGATTCAAGCTTATTAATAATTGTCTAGATTGAAGTATATTTTTACATGTGCAAGATTAACTATGATAGCAAGGCATAAAGCAAAATGAAGTCTCGGAGTCAAGAACACGATTTCGTTGGGAGTTCGAGAGTTCGTTGGAAGTCTAGACATTCGTCGGAAGTTCTACAAGAACCAACCAAGAAGTCTCGGAGCTTGCTAGAGAAGCTTGTCAGAACTTGCCAAGAAGATCATCGTGAAGTCTAGGAGCTTGCCGGGAGTCCGTTGGAACATTGCCGAGAGATCGTCGAAAGTTCGCCGAAAGATCGCCGGAAGCTCGTTGGAAGAAACTAGTCTTACGGACTTGTTTAGCTTAGGAAATGTCTTAGAATTCATAGTTAGCATGTAATTAGGATTGAATTTGGCCAACCCAATTAGGGGCTAATTGGGCCTATGTAACGATTGTGTTGGGCCCAATGAAAGGCCCAAATAGTGACCCAAGAGATGGCACTGTCGTGGCATAATCTTCGAGACTATATTAAGCGGTGATACCGCAAGTCAAGTGGTGATACCACTAGACTGGGCGATGATACCGCCTAGTGCAGTGTTAGTGTCAGACTGACACTGGCGGTGGTACCGCCCAACACAGGCGGTGGTACTGCCCAGACCTAGGAAACCCAAGATGAGATATTTTTAGGCTCCAAGTTTGAATCAACTTGAAGCCTATAAATACCCCTCTCATCCCTGGTTAAGATACACAAGCATAAAGAGTTTTAAAGTGAGAAAATGCTGTAGAAATCACTTGAAATCCCTCCTCTAGCTTAAACTTAGAATTCCTTTTAGAGAGGAGTGTGTGTTCTTGTAAAGGTTGTCTCCTAAACTTGTGAAAAGGAGAAGAGGGGTGTAAAAGGTAGTTGGTCTTCGTCTATTGAAGGAAGGCCTTTAGTGGATGTTGGTGACCTCATCGGTGGAGGAATACAAAAGTGGATGTAGGTCACATTGACCGAACCACTCTAAAACTCTGTTTGCATTTACTTTAAGCAATTTACTTTTATGGCAAACTGCCTATCCTCCTTACTATGCTTTTACTATGCCTACATACGCTTTCAAGTAAACACCTTCCGAGATCAGCTTTAATTTTACGAAAGCTTTCAAGTTCAAATTCTCTCCAAAACGGATTGAATTGAAACCATTTTCATCGGAATCAATTTTAATCGAAACAAGTCTTTTGAAATCGTGAAAGTTTTCCACTACACTAATGCATCCCCTCTCTTAGTGCCGCTCTTGATCCTAACAATTGGTATCAGAGTCTCGTTTTTCATATTTGGTTTAACACCCAAATAGAAATAACTCTTTTTGGCTTTCAAGAGGGTCATTCTCTCATTCATCCTCCCTTATTCAATGGGACGGACCACACATATTGGAAAACTCAAATAAGAGTTTTCTTGCTTTCGTTGGATTTAAATTTATGGAATATTATCGAAAATGGATTTAAAAGGTCTTCTTTTGCAATGAACCATTGAAATGATTTGGAGAAGAATATTTCTTCCTTAAATGCTAGAGCTATGAATGCTCTATTTTGCGCTTTGGATAAAATTGAGTTTAATCGTGTTTCTATGTGCGAAACGACTTTCAATATTTGGCATACTCTTGAAATCACACACGAAGGCTCTACTAGAGTTAAAGATTCTAAAGTCAATCTTCTAATACATGATTTTGAACTTTTTCGAATGAAGTCGAGCGAAACCGTTATTGATATATACACCTGTTTTATGGATGTTGTCAATGGTTTAAAAGCTCTTGGTAAATGTTTTTCTAATTTTGAACTCATTAACAAAATTTTACGATAGCTTTCTAAGAATTCGGATTTGAAAATAATGGTTGTACAAGAATCAAAAAATTTGAATACTTTTTTGATCGAAGAACTTATCATGTCTCTAATGACCTATAAAATGACGTGTAATGCACATAAAGAACTTAAGAACCACCTTCAGAAGAATAGGAAGGATTTCGGACTAAGAACAATCAAAGACCACTCGAGCATAAACTTAAGTGATGGTGGACATGAACTCCTCACTATGAAATTTAAAAGGTTTATGAAACAAGAGTTAAAGAACAAAAATAAACTTAAAAAGAACACAATTACTTACTATGAACACAAGAAGAAGGAAGCTCTTTGGGACAAATCAAGCTCATCCGTAGATGAGGAAAAAATCAACAAAGGCGATGTGGCAAACTATGCCTTAATGGCTTTAGACAATGAGGTTATCAAAGTGCCCTTAGTTTACTTTGAAATTACATAATGCTTTAGATAAGTTATTTTTAATTTAGCTTAGAATAATTATTTTTCCTGAAAATTGCAAGTTTAATAATGTAATGAAAATGTAAAAAATTTGGAATTATGCTTATCATGCTAGTAATTTTGAAAATGATAATGACAAATGCATGTTTCATGATAAACAAACAAAATAATTTTGAATGCCTTATGCAATCATGCTTGATGTTTTAATGATGAAAATACAACTAAATGTTAGATTTAAATCTAATGATTAATCCTATGTTTAATGTGTTGTATTTTTGTCATGATGATTTTGATTGAAGATGATTTGAAATCATGCTTAATAAGTTTATCTTTCTAAATTATGCATGATGATTCTTGCGATTTATGGATTATCATTTTTTACCATAATGAAAGTGACTTTTTCGATTTTAAAAATAATGCATGTTTTTTATTTGACATAAATGAAAAAGGCATGCTAATATGAAATCGATCACTTAAAATGAAACACATAAAAAGAAAAATATATTATCATTGGAATTAAAATAATGAATCAATTTATGTTATAAATTTTGTGAACCATGAAATTGATTTTGATGAATCTGTTTGTATCATTTTTCTGAATCTCTTAAAAGTGACTTTATTGATTTAACAAGTTGAATGATTTGAAGATAAATGATGATTTCTCTCTTGATTATAACTTGTGATTTTTTTTTTATGAATCATCATATTAATTTTAAACTCCTATGTTTCTTCTTACCATTTATCTAAAAAGGAGATATTGATGAATCTATTTATTTTTTTTATGAATCTCTTGAAAATGATTTTGATTTGATAATTTGAATATGAATGAGTTTTATCTTGATTTTTCAAGATTTATAACTTGAGATTTCTTATGCTTAAATCATGATTTTATATGCATGAATTGAAATATTTTTCTCCTAAGTTTCTTTTATGATTTACTAAAGAGAATATCTTTTTTGAAATTCATGACTTAAAATTTCTTTTGAATACCTTTTATTATTTGATCTCCTAAGATTTTCTATTGATTATTTAAGAGGAGGTTTTTCGAAAGAAATCATGCCTTTTGGTATTCACATGATCTTATCTTTCATGATATGATTTTTATGCAATTCCTTGTTTTCATGAAATATTTATCTCATCGGCCAATTAATTTTTCTTGATATTCTTCATGTGATGATATGAAATTAGGCATGAAATACTCATGATATTATGTTGATGCAGAGAAATGAGAATTTATGATTTGTATATCGCATGTTATGATTGAATCATTATTGTAAAAGAAAAAGAAAATTATTAGTTTGCACATTGCAAAAGAGAACAAAAATATATGCTAACTTGAATGATTTATAAAATTTATTGTTTATAAAATTTATTATTCTCATGATGTATAAATTGAAATAAAAGGAAATGAATTGTGTCATTGTATTGTTATTCCCCTCATTTTGCCAATGACAAAGGGGAGAAAGAATTGCTAGTATGCTATCTTGTGAATTTTGCTAAGTTATATATTTCAAGAAAATGCAAAAATGATGCTATCTTGTACATTTTAAAAAACTTGCTAGTTTGAACATCGTAAAGAAAAGCAAATATGCCAACTTGCAAATCCTTAAATTTGTTAGCTTACAAATTGCATGATGATAAAAATGAAGATTATGTTTATTATTCAATGATTTAAACTTGTATTTCCAAACATTTGAAAGTGACACTTCTCCTTTTTGTTGATAACAAAGGGGGAGAAGTATGATCATGTTATGCATGATGAAATGTTGTAAATATTCATGATAAAATTTATAATGACTTGAATTCTGCTTGAATTCAAGGTTCTATCAATATGGCATATTCATAGGGGGAGTTAAGGTTAACTCCGTCATCAATTGATTGTCATCATCAAAAAGGGGGAGATTATTGAATCTCGTATTTTGATGATGAAACCAATTGATAAGTGTTTATGATTTGATCTATGTTTTTAGTGATGTAGGATGCTTCGATTAGGATGAGACAATTAAAGTAGGAAGAATCATGATTAGGCCGGTGGAACATGTCAAGAGATTGGATGTCGAGCCGGAGGATCGATCGACGTATCGACAGAAGGCTTCGGGGCATGGATTCGGGCATCGGGCCAAGAAGAGCGGATATTGTGCCAAGGATATTAGAGTTACGGAGTCAACTGGCCAATTGGGTGATAGGCCGCAAGAGAGAATGATGCGCCGAAGAATCGGACGAAGCGTCGATGGACCAATGACATGCCGAACAACGTGATTCAAGCTTAGTAATAATTGTCTAGATCGAAGTATGTTTTTACATGTGTAGGATTAACTATGATAGCAAGGCATAAAGCAAAATGAAGTCCCAGAGTTAAGAATGCGATTTCGTTGGGAGTTCGACAGTTCGTCGAAAGTCCGAACGTTCGTCGGAAGTTCGATAAGAACTAGCCGAGAAGTCTCAGAGCTTGGCAAAGAAGCTCGTCGATACTCACCAAGAAGCTTGCTGGGAGTCCATTCGAACTGTAACATCCCTCATTTCCAAATTTTCGTATAAATTTCTGGTGATAATGTAAGCATCTATTTTAAATTGACAAAAGAAATAGAGTATGAATCAGAGGTAACTTATTTTTAAGATTTGGGAGATCTGTTCAAAAAAAAAAAGAAAGAATCTGAGGACCTATATGTAAACCCTAAGGACCTAATCGTGAATATGATAAAAATAAGGACTAAACTGCAAAACGCACAAAATGACAAATCCCACCGCTTAAGCCTCTCTGCCTTCGTTCTTAAGGAAGCAGAGAAGGCAGCTGAGTGGATGATCAGGGAAAGAAAGAAAGAAGAAGAAGAAGAAGGAGAAGAAGAAGAAGAAGAAGAAGAAAAAAAAAATTTGGGGCTTTAAGGGTTCTTGCCCAAATCCTTTCACTTAGGGTCAAAATTCCCAAAGGCAAGTGTTTCTAACCCCATCCTACAGAAAATTAGTCTCTATTTTTATGTTTTTTCAAAATAAACTGAAGGATTTCAATCTAGAAACTGATATGTCTCTCTTTGGACATAGAACCATGGATTCTAAAATTTTTTTCGGTAAACTGACCCCTATACACTGTTTCAGCTATAATTTTTAGTAAAAAATGTGAATTCAGGCAGGAACTATTTTGTTTGAAATTAGACTCTTATAACTTTCTTTTGACACTGATTTTGTAGATTTTGGACACCGAATACTTACCCAATCATCTGTTTCAAATGAGCCTATAGATGCTGCAAAACAGGGATCAAGATTTCTGACCTTTCGATACTAAAATGCCTATAACGCTCTGTTGAAAATTCTGATTTGTACCAAACTAACTTCGTCCGAAACTAGACTTGCAGAACTTTCTTTTGACATATAGTTTGAAAATTTTGGAATTCAAATGCCTACCCTATTATCTGTTGAATCCGACCCTATGTATTCTGCAAAACAGTGATTGTGTCCTTGACCTTGTGTTACCAAATCAAAGGTAACTCCTTGTGGCAAACCCTGATTCGTACGAAACTTGTTTCAACAGAAAACAGATTAATATATATTTAGACAGTAGTTTTCTTATGGGTATTGGAGTATAATTGATAATCTGAAATATTTGTTCTATGTGCCATTGGAATTCTGTCAGAAATCAAGCTTTGGTCGATTTCGCGTATTCTGTTTCGTTCATTTGGATATTGAATTCATCTAATCTTCTTATTTGAATTGAGCCAAATATGATTGCTTGGAATCCCTATATACTCTGGCTTTCATTTCATTTCAAATCTGAATACATTTGTAAGAGCTTTGTTCCTTGCATCGTATTGTCTCGAAAAGGCACATGTATGTTTTTGTTGTTCCGCGTGTGCTTCCGATATATGCTACTTATTGTTAAACTGCCCTTTTGTACTCTGGTGATTATGGGACTGTCTGGACCTTTGCCAGAAATGGTAAAGGGTATGTGCTTATAGCCTGCAATGCTCTGCCGGCCCCTTCTGACTTCACCTAGACGTGGGTGGACGGAGCTCCCAGACGTGGGAGACTTCTGTTTGGTGGTCATTTAGAAATGGATGTATCACGTTCTATTTGAGGTCCCACTACACCTTCTGTATGTTTGATATGATATCCAGAGCTTTGGTTATGTGTTTTTGTACATGCTTTGGATAAGAATGATATGAATGCAACGTCAAAGACGACGTTTGAGCTTCTGTTTGGTATGTGATATTGATAAGCTCCGAAATGTTTCATTCATTATTGTTATGCTTCGAAATGTTCCATACGCTGTTAATATGCTCCGGAACATTTCATATGCCATTTATAAGCTCCGATATGTTTCATTTGTTATTGTTATGCTCCAAAACGTTTCATTCGTTTCTAATATGCTCCAATTACTCTATGCCCCGTATGTTATGAATCAAATATGTATGATTGAAAGGACAATTGTGATTCTTCACCTAATGATATTATGTCTACGAATTTGTATATTCTGCCTCGTATTATGAAACTTTATCTCTTTGGAAATTGTCCTGTTTTGATATGGATATGTTAGTCACTTGCTGAGCTGTATATGCTCACCCCGTTTGTTGATAAATTTTTCAGGATAGCGTATCGCTTGCTTAAATATTAAGATTGGGCTGAGGCATTGGAAAGTTAGAAGATTTTGGGCAGATCTGTGTTAGCATATATGTATTTGTTGTATAAGCCACTCTGCATCTAATGAAATGTTGACGATGAATCTAAACCTGTGGATTTTGTGTAAGTTAAAGGATCCCTCATGTTTAGGATTTTGGAATATTAAGTTAAATTCATGTAATGATACGAACTTATGGTAATCGTTGGTTTGGTGACTGCATAGACTTCCCCACTTGTGAAATTATGTTGGGGTTATTATTTTGATGAGTTAAGTTCAGTTTGTTTGAATTATCGAGTGATGTGTGGGATGTTTATGAACTGCACAGGGTTATGAATTTGTAGACTATAGAGGTGAAATTTTTGATCTGAATGTTTTCTTAGTGACCTCAAATGTGTGTTTGGATCCTGGATTAGTTGTGAAGAAAATTTTAAATATTATCGATATTTTGAGGGGCGTGACAGGAACATTGCTGAGAGATCGTTGAAAGTTCACCGGAAGATCGTTGGAAGCTCATTGGAAGAAACTAGTCTTATGGACATGTTTAGCTTAGGAAATGTCTTAGAATTCGTAGTTAGTGCGTAATTGGGATTTGATTTAGGCCAACCCAATTAGGGGCCAGTTGTGCCCATGTAAGGACTATGTTGTGTAATATCCCTCGCTTTTAAAAATTATTAATAAAGATTTATTTATAAATCGGAGGACCTATATGTAAATATAGAAATTTCAAAGACTAAACTGTTAAGTTGTAAAAAGAAGTAAATAAAGAAAAACCGAAAATTTCGGTTTTATCCCACCGCCTCCCACGCACTCTCTGTTTCTTCGAGAAACAGAGAGGAGCGGTGGGGCATGAGGAGTGAAGAAAAGAAGAAGAAGAGGGAAAAGAAGAGAGGAGGAAGAAGAGAGGAAGAAGAGGGAGAAGAGAAGAAGAAGAAAAAGAAGAAGAAGAAGAAGAGAGGAGGATAGCTGCGGCAAGGCTGCAGCGAGGAGGTGTGTGGCTTTGGGGAGGAAAAGGGAAGAGGAGAAGAAGAGAAGGAGAAGAAGAGGGAAAAGAGAGGCAGCTGCAGCAGCCAGGGCTGCAGCACCTCTGTTTCCCGCAGGTGGAAACAGAGGAGAGGATGTGTGGGGCGTTGAGGATGAAAAGGGAAGAAGAAGAAGAAGAAGAAGAAGAAGAAGAAGAAGAAGAAGAAGAAGAAGATAGCTGCGGCAAGGCTGCAGCGAGGAGATGTGTGGCCTTGGGGAGGAAAAGGGAAGAGGGGAAGAGGAGAAGAAGAAGAAGAGGAAGAGAAAGAGGTGTGATACCTCTGTTTCCTGCAGAGGAAACAGAGGAGAGGGTGTGTGTGACGCCGGGGAAGAAGGGGCTGCAGCTGCGGCGATGGCAGCTGCAGCTGGAAGAGAAGAAGAAGAGGAAGATGAACAGGGGAGGAGGGAGAGGATTGCGGCCGTGGCTGCGGCCGCGACTGCAGCAGTTGCAGCGGGGAGAGAAGAAGAAGAAAGGAAGGAGAAGGAAGAGGAGAAGGGAAAGAAGTAGCTGCGGCTGCGGTTGTGGCAGCTGCAGCTATGGCAGGGAAAGAGGAAGAGAAAAAGGAAAGGAAGAAGAAGAGAAAGGGAAGGAGAGGAAGAAGAGAGGAAGAGGAGAAGGGGCTGCGGCTGCGGCAATGGCAGCTGCAGCTGTGGCTGGGAAAAAAGAGAAGGAAAGGAAGAAGAAGAGAAAGGGAAGGAGAGGAAGAAGAGAGGAAGAGGAGAAGGGGTGGCAGCTGCGGCAGTGGCAGCTGCAGTTGGAAGAGAAGTAGGAGAGGAAATAGAGTAGCAGAGGAAGAAGAGGCTGCGGTTGTGGTGGCTGCGGCCATGGCTGCGACTGCGACTGCGGCAGTTGCAGCTGGGAAAGAAAGGAAAGGAAAGGGGGGAAAAAGGGGCTGCGGACGGGATTGCGGCCGCAGCGGCAGCGACTGCGTATGCAGCAGTTATGTCTGCGAGAGAAGGGAGGAAGGAAGGTAGTGCGGTGGAAGGGGCTACGATTGTAGCAGCGGCAACGGCGGCGGCTGTGGCAGCTGCGTTTGGGAAAGAAAAAGAAGGAATGAGAGTAAGAGAGAGCAGGTGACTGTGCCTCGATGTTCGACACGTGGTGTAGTTGCGAAGAGAGGAAGAAAACGGGAGCACAAAACGAAACAGAGAGAGGACACGGAGGAAAAGTAGAAGGATTTGGGCTGGCACCTTCTTTGGATCTTCGGATCGAAATCTTTGAAAGGCAAGTTTCCCACTTGTTTCGATCCTTTCTATTGCAAGTTCCCTGATCATTTCTCCTATAATTGCTCTGATATGTCTTATTGCAAGTATCCTGATCTTCCTCACTGCCATTTTTATCTATACATTTGCTTTGAATATGAGGAACTTTGAATTGTTCTAGCCTTGCATTTGTTATATCTCCTGTTTAAACGTAACGATTCGAATCTGTGCAACTTTTGAGATTCTGACCTTTTGATACCGAGCTGCCTATAAGTCTTTGTTGGAAACTCTGATTTGTTCAAAACTGATTTCATTGGAAACTAGACTCGTAGACCTTTCTTTGATATATGGATTGAAAGATTTGGAATCCAAACACCTGCCCAGTTATCTGTTGAATCTGACATTATGAATTCTGCCAACAGAGATTTTGTTCTACAACACTTGCTTACCAAATTATTTGTAACTCTCTCTGTTGGACAGTTCAATTCCTATGAAGCCTGTCTTATCTGAAAGTATTATCCAATGATTATTTCTGAGTAAATTGGAGCATGATTGATAGTTTGAATCATTTGTTCAATGTGCCTCTTGTATTCTGCCAGAAATCGAGCTTTGGTCGATTTCTCATATTCTGGTTTCATTCCTTTGGAAGTTGATATCCTTTAGCTTTCTTATTCAATTGAGCTTTATATTACTGCTTTGAGTTCTTGTATACTCTTGTCCTTAAAATTATTGCATTCTTGAAAACCATTGTGGAACGTTTATGCTATATCGTATTGACCCATATAGGCACATGTATATTCCATTGTTCCGCATTTGCTCCCGATATGTGCCTATTCCAGTTCATTCATTTTGACATTGAATTTATCTAACCTTCTTATTTGAATTGAGCTATATATGATTGTTTGGAATCCTTGAATGCTCTTGCTTTCATTTCGTTTCCAAATCTGAATACATTTGTGAGAGATTTGTTCCTTGCATCATATTTGACTCGTAAAGGCACATGTACGTTTGTTGTTCCGCGTGTGCTTCCGATATATGCTATTTATTATTCGTACTGCCCTTTTGTACTCTGGTGTTTGTGGGATTGTCTGGACCTTTGCCAGAAATGGTAAAGGGTATGCGCTGATTTGCTCGCTTTGTGGTGTCCCGCTTTGTGGGATATTCTGGTATGCGCTTATTTGCCCGCTTTGTGGGATATTGCTTAGAGCCTGCGATGCTCTGCCGGCCCCTTTGACTTCACCTAGATGTGGGTGGATGGAGCTCCCAGACGTAGGAGACTTTTGTCAGGTGGTCATTCAGAAATGGATGAATCACATTCTGACTGAGATCCCACTACACCTTCTGTATGTTTGATATGATATCCAGAGCTTTGGTTATGTGTTTCTGTACATGCTTTGGATAAGATTGATATGTTTGCAACGTCAAAGACGACGTTTGAGCTTCTGTACGATATTTGTTTTCGATATGCTCTGAAATGCTTCATTCACTGATGATATGCTTCGAAATGTTCCATATGCCGTTGATATGCTCCGGAACATTTCATATGCCATTGATATGCTCCAATTACTCTGTGCTCCATTTGCTATGAACTGATATGTTCTGAAATGTCCTATCTGCCATTGATATGTTCCAATTACTCTGTGCTCCATTTGCTATGAACTGATATGTTCTGAAATGTCCTATCTGCCATTGATATGTTCCAATTACTCTGTGCTCCATTTGCTATGAACAGATATGTTCTGAAATGTCCTATCTGCCATTGATATGTTCCAATTACTCTGTGCTCCATTTGCTATGAACTGATATGTTCTGAAATGTCCTATCTGCCATTGATATGTTCCAATTACTCTATGCCCCATTCGTTATGGATCAAATATGTTTTGAATGACATGATACGTATGATTTGGTATCTATTGAGATGGTATCCTTGAGAATTCTTGTATTCTGCCTTGCATTATGATACCTTACTCGTTTGAAACCGTTCCTTTTGTTCTGAATATGCTTTGTCACTTGCCGAGCCGTTTTTGGCTCACTCCGTTGTTATATAAATCTTTCAGGTCAGCTTGTCACTATTCGAGATGTTTGATTTGGGCTGAGGCAGTGGATAGCTATTTAGAATAATGGGCAAGTCTGGTTGGTTATTACGATATTGTTGTATAAGTATGTCTTGTATATAATGAAATGTTGTCGATGAACCGAAATAGATATACTGTGTCCAAGTGTTAGGAGATCTCTCTTATTTGGAATTTCAGAATGTTAAGTCTAATTTATGGTGATATGAACTTGTGGTGAATAGTTGGAGTTCTGATTGTATAATTTATTTAGCTTGTGGATTTATAAATGTTGTTCATGTTTGCCAAGTTGGCTTGGGTTGCCATAAATGTGAATTATCGAGTGATGTGATATATGATTATAAACTGCACAGGTTTTATGGATGTGAATATGAATAGAATGTTTTCAGTGTCCTCAAACGTTAGTTTGGATCCTGGATTGGTCTGTGACGGAAATTTTAAAAATCATGGATATTTTGAGGGGCATGACATGTTGGGCCCAATGAAAGGCCCAAACAATGACCCAAGATATAGCACCGTCATGGCATAATATTCGAGATTGTGTCAGGCGGTGGCACCGCTAGTCTGGGCAATGGTACCGCCCTTGGCAGGGTGCCAGGCGATGGTACCAATAGTCTAGGCGGTGGTACCACCCGATGCTAGACTGGGTGGTGGTACCACCCGATGTAATGTTAGTGTCAGACCGACACTGGCGGTGGTATCACCCAGCACAGACGGTAGTTGTTGAATCTCGGATTTTGATGATGTAGTCAATTGTCATTTGTTGTCTAATCTATGTATTGAGATAAGTGTGCAGGATTAACTACGATAAAAGTTAGACAAGCAGCAGGAGTTGCGCCGGAGTCAAGTTCATGATCACGTTGGGAGTTCGACGGAAGTTCGGACGGTCGTCGGAGGTTCTGCGAGAATAGATCCGAGAAGTCCAGAAGCTTGCCAAGCGAAGCTCATCGGAACTCGCCGAGTGGATCGTCACAAAGTCCAGGAGTTTGCCGGAAGTCCGCAGGAGCATCACCGAGGGTTCATCGGATGATCGACGGAAGTTCGCCGGAAGAAGCGATTGACGCACCGAAGCAAAGCTGCAGAAATTGTCTTAGATCTAATTGTAGTTAGCACGTTGATTAAGTTGAAAAATGGGAGGTGCTCCCATTAGCTTAATCTTGGGGCAATTGGGACCCTGAAAGACTGAAATTTGGCCGAATGGAGCTAACCATTCGGACCCTGATTGCATCAGGAGGTGCAACCGCCTAGGCCAGGAGGTGGCACCGCCTGGGCTAAGTCTCCCAGCGAGACTGGGCGGTGCAACCGCCCCAGCCAAGAGGTGGCATCGCCTGAGCTCAGTCTTCGAGCTAGACTGGGTGGTGCAACCTCCCTGACAAAGAGGTGGCACCGCCTGAACTCGGTCTTCGAGCTCTGGCAGAGAGGTGCAACCGCCTCAGTCAAGAGGTGGCACCGCCAGGGGCTCAGTCTCCGAGCCAGACTCAGGCGGTGCAACCGCCCCTGACACAGAGGTGCAACCGCCTGGGCTTAGTCTTCGAGCTCTGCCAGGCGGTGCAACCTCTCCAGTCAGGAGGTGCAACCGCCTGGTCCCGGAATTCTGGGATTTGATCGTTTTGAGCTCCAAATTTGAATTGGGTTGGGGCCTATAAATACCCCACCCATTCAGCACTGAAAAGATACAGACCTACACCGAATTCTTGATCTTTTCTATGATTCTAAGAGCTCAAATTTGTCTAAATTCCTAAAGTTCTCTTTTTGTTCTTCAAGTTTTGAGTTGTAAAGAGAGGAGAGAAAGGTCCTGTAAGGGTTGTCTCCTGAGCCCATTAAAAGGAGTGAATCTGTAAAAGGGCAGTTGGCCTTCGCCTATTGAAGGAAGGCCTCTAGTTGACGTCGGTGACCTCGTCGGTGGAGGAAGCCAAAAGTGGAGTAGGTCAAGACTGACCGAACCACTCTAAATCTCTGATTTGCATTTATTTTGAGCACTTTATCATTACTGCAAACCTCCTACATAGCTACTGCTCTCTGCGCCTTTACGAACAAGTTTCTAATTGCTGATCTTTCCGAATCTGCATTCAGACGTAAATCGGTGTTTTCATACATTACAGTTTACGTTTACGTTTTGATTCTGCAAAATTGTCTTCTGCGCTTTTACGAACAAGTTTCTAAGTGCTGATCTTTCCGAATCTGTATTCAGACGTAAATCGGTGTTTTCATACATTACAGTTTACGTTTACGTTTTGATTCTGCAAAACTGTCTTCTGCGCTTTTACGAACGAAGTTTCTAAGTTCAGATCCCTTTAAAACTGCGTTTAGAAGTAAACTGTGCCAACTGTGTTTAGAGGTAAAACTGTGTTTTAGACGTAAACTACTTTTAAACGCAAAACTACGTTTAGATGTAAAACTGCGTTTAGACGCAAACTACGTTTAGACGTAAAACTACGTTTAGACGTAAAACTGTGTTTAGACGTAAAACTGCGTTTAGACGCAAATTGCACTACGCTTAGATGCAATCTGATCTTAGACGCAAACTGCGCTTAGACGCAAACTGCGCTTAGACGTAATCTGCATTTAGACGCAAACTACATTTAGACGCAAATTGTGTAAACTGTGCTTAGACGCAAACTGTGTTTAGACGTAAACTGCACTTAATCATAAGTATTCTTAGAATCGGCTTTTGCATCAAAATAGTTTTATCAAACGAACGCAGCTTTCGTTTTTAATCGCTGAAAGATTTTTGCTGCACTAATTCACCCCCCCCTCTTAGTTCTCTCGATCCTAACAATTGGTATCAGAGCAAGGTTAACTCTCTAACGGATTAAAACCCAAGAGAAATGGCATACGCCGGAAACCAAGAGGGGCATTCTATTACGCGTCCACCCATGTTCAGTGGGACGGACTACACCTACTGGAAGACCCGAATGAGGATCTTTCTTATTTCTATGGATTTTGAACTGTGGAATCTTATCGAAAACGGATTTTCGAAGTCTTCTCTTCCAATGATCGATTGGAATGATTTGGAGAAGAAGGCTTTCGCTCTTAATGCAAACGCTATGAATGCCTTATTTTGTGCACTTGCTAAAAACGAGTTTAACCGTGTTTCAACTTGTGAAACTGCATTTGATATTTGGCACACACTCGAAGTGACCCATGAAGGCACAAGAAGAGTAAAAGAGTCAAAAATCAATTTGCTGTTACATTCTTTCGAACTTTTCCGGATGAAACCGAGTGAAACCATTGGCGACATGTTTACCTGTTTCACGGATGTCGTCAACGGTCTAAAAGGACTCGGAAAGAGCTTTTCTGATTTTGAGCTTGTTAATAAGATACTAAGATCGCTTCCTAAGAGTTGGGATCCTAAAGTCACTGCTATTCAAGAGGCAAAAGATCTGCGAAATTTCCCTCTTGAAGAACTAATCGGGTCATTAATGACCTACGAAATGACTTGTAAAGCTCATGAAGAGCAGGAAGACATCCTTCCAAAGAACAGGAAGGATATGGCACTCAAAACTTCTGAATGCCACTTGAGAGAAAACTTAAGTGATGAGGACTGTGATGATGACTTGGCACTTCTAACAAGAAAGTTTAAAAAGTTCTTTAAAAGAAACAAGTTTAAGAATGATGCAAAAAATAAACTTGAACCCAAGAAGGACCAAGTAATCTGCTATGAATGAAAAAAGCTGGGACACTACAAGAGTGATTGTCCCCAAGTCAAAAGGAGAACATCAAAGAAGAAGGCGCTTCAAGCAACATGAGACGACTCGAGCGCATCCGAAGAAAAGGAGTCCAACACCGAGCAAGTTGCTCATTACGCCTTAATGGCCATCGAAGATGAGGTAACAAATTCAATAGATGCAGATTTATCATTCGATGAATTATTAAATGCTTTCCATGAATTGTTTGATGAGTGTAAGACTATCAGTAGTAAATACAAATTGCTAAAAAAGGAGCATGATAATCTTATTTGTAATTTCGATAAGTTAAATGCTGAACATCATGATAGTTTAAGCCCATGCATAAAATGCCATGATCTAGAAACTCTCCAAAAAGAAAACTTGCTACTTAAGGACACCTTGAAGAAATTCGAGGTTGGTAGCAAGTCATTGAACATGATCCTTACAAACAAGGGTCACGTTCCCAAAAGAAGTAGAATTGGATTCGTGAGAAGTCCTCACCAAAATCCAACCACCTTCATAAAAGGCTCCATCTTACATATTCGACATCAAGACAAATGTAACTTCTGTTGTAAATTTGGACACAAGACACATTGTTGTCCATTCAAGAAAATAAGTCCAAACAAATTGATTTGGGTTCCTAAAGGAACCATGACAAATTCTATGCAACATTATGAGAAATGTAGATCTATTTGTGAGGCACCCAAAAGCAAATGGGTACCTAAAAATCATCCCTTCCTATAAAAACATTAAACTTTTAGGCTGGAGCAAGAAATAATATTCTGCTCCTTGATTCTCGATAGTCATAAACCAAGAGTCAAAAAGGAACTCGCAACGCTTAAATAACAAGTGGAAGTTATGAAATCACAAATGCAATTTGGATACAACCTTATTAGAAACATATGATTCCCAAATTCACATATCCCCTTGATCTTCGAACCCTTCAACTCTATCATCTACGAATTAATTCTTGTATCATGAAGAAACTAAATATGTCATGATCTTAAAAGGGATACCAAACAAACTATCAACATACGTATGACATACGCACGTTAAAAGATCTATCTTGATCATACAAGAGCTTCTTCGTTAAATAAAAACTCATACGAAATCACGTAAGAAACGTTAATTGCTCTGAAATGAAAAACTCTCCTCAAGGCAAAGGCTCCCTGATCAAATCACATTAGGTGCTCACTGGCTACAGGCGGTGGCACCTCTCCAGTTGGCGGTGGCACCTCCAGCTACCACGGGTTGCCAGCGGTTGCATCGCTCCAGCCAGAGGTGCAACCGCCCGCAACTCTGCCTTTTTAAACCCACGCTAGGGCCGGCGGTGGAATCAACCCCAACTCACTCCCATTTCCTCCTCTACTCTTCCAAGTCTCCTCCATTCTCATTTCACTCCTCTAAGCTTTCCAAATACCTCCCATTTCGGAGCAAAACTTCAAGAATCCTTCCTTCTCTTGAAGATTTCATAAAGATACTCTCTAAGAAGCTCTTAAATTCTATTTTGTTCTTCATTTACTCTTGCTCATCATCATCCCTCTAAACAGCAGTAGTTATGGGATCAAGAAGATCCTCAAGGGACAAGGGAAAGAGGAGATTAGTAGAAGAGTTTGACTTCACCCTTTTTGATTCAAAAAACCATGCTGAAAATTTTCCCTCTTTCGAACTTAGAAGTATCAATAAGGGAAAATACGTAGATCTAAATGAACTAAGAGACTTAGAGACTATCCAATGGTTTGCAAACCTAGATCTACTTCCAATCTTGCAGATTAACGAACCCATCTATCCTAGGCTAGTTAGATTATTTTACAATAACATACAAATAGATGATGAAGAAAGGATGTCCACCTATCTTTTAGGACAACACATCTCAATCACTGATAGGTTCATTTGTGATATGATAGGCATTCCCATGAAAAGCATAGGACTTTACTTTAGAGGATCATGGGATGATGAAAGTATTGGAACATCCTATGTTGAAGCCTTAGGAACAATCTTTACCAATCCTAACATAGCATTGATCCCTAAAAGTTGTGAACATCTACTGCCTTTGAACACTAAGATACTTCATTATATCATGACTAGTATAATTCTTCCTAAACAATACCATCATGATGAAATAAGTCAATTAGAATTAGGAACTATGTACTTAATCATGAAGGGACATGACATCTGTCTTGGTTATCTTATCCAACAAAACATGTTAGAATTATCTAAGAAAGATATGATGCTCCCATATGGTGGTATAATCACAAGAATAATGAAAGCTTACGACATTTTAATACCACCAGAAGAAGAAGTAATGAAAGTAGATAGATTCAGCATAATAAACAAAAATCTACTTCACCGACTAAGATGTTACTATAGAAACGGTAACTGGGTTAGAATCCCTAGAAGGACTGATCACTCTCAACCTGAACCAGAATCGGAAACACCAGTATTTAGGGGTACCCAATCTTCTCCGACCCTTCCCTTTGAGGAAACACATCCAGTTGAGCAAACTCATACATCCATCGAAGAAATTGGGATTCGAATGGATCAGAGACAAGAACGGATTGAACAACGACAAGATCAAATCCTATCTGAGCTGCAGTAAATTCATAGTCAATTTGACTCCTTGTTTAGGCACTTTAATTTTCCACCTCATCAATGAACTTGTTGAACACCTGTTGTTGTTGTAAACTTCTGATGTGTTGGCTGTAAACATCTATCGTGGTAAACATATATCTTGCGACTTGTGGTAAAAGTTATCTCATATTTTTATGGTATCATTACTGTTTGGTATGTGATGTGTCCAAAATAAGAATGTTGTGCTTTGAAACTAAAAGTTTTGAAAACCTTGTGCTTTGATTTCATTCGAAGAGAATTAGGAATGTTGATGTGTCCGAATAGATAAATTTGTTAAAATTATTTTTCGAACTATATTGAATGATCAAATCACTTGATTGTCATGTTTCTATGATTATATGTGAAAATCTGCAACAAAATCTTGTCCGAATTTATTCGAATGCTATAAAACAGATTTTCTCGTACACTTTCATGAAAAATAAGTTTCTGAAATAGATTTGATGAAGTGATTCATGTGTATGTATTCCATCCTGCAAAATCTTTACATAGACAATGGATTATAACAAAAAGGGGAAGATGTATTTAAAGCAATCTATGTAAAATTCCTCTATAAGCTTGCTATTATTATTTTCCTGGTATCATAATTACTATGCTTTTTGTTGATGACAAAGGGGGAGATATATGAATTGATAAACACTGCCATGATTAGAAATACTATGAGTGATGCTATAAACACTGCTATGATTATGCCATCCTTCCATCACCAAGAGATATATGAACATGTGCTAAAGTTTGCATTATGCCCTGAGTTGATATCTTATCATGTGAAGAAAATGCAAAACTTGCTAGAATATTTCAAATGTGTGCATCATGTAATAGTGCTTCACGGCTTTATATGATAATGTTCAAACTACATGATGAATAGTTACAAACACAATCATACAAACTTGATGATGTATGTCAAGCCTTGACATCATCTTTGAAGAGATACATCATGATGAGTATCATGATGGGAGTATTGATAAGTTTAACTGATCTAACTTATCAATACGTCACTTGAATTCTTAGGTCTTGAATTCAAAGTTGACTTATCTCAACTATGGCATATAGACAGGGGGAGTTAAGGATAACTCCATTATCAATTGATTGCCATCATCGAAAAGGGGAAGATTATTGAATCTCGGATTTTGATGATGAAGTCAATTGTCATTTGTTGTCTAATCTATGTGTTGAGATAAGTGTGCAAGATTAACTACGATAAAAGTTAGACAAGCACCAGGAGTTGTGCCGGAGTCAAGTTCATGATCACGTTGGGAGTTCGAGAGTTCAACGGAAGTTCGGACGGTCGTCGGAGGTTCTGCGAGAACATATCCGAGAAGTCCAGAAGCTTGCCAAGCGAAGCTCGTCGGAACTCGCCAAGTGGATCGTCGCAAAGTCCAGGAGTTTGCCGGAAGTCCGCAGGAGCATCACCGAGGGTTCATCAGATGATCGACGGAAGTTCGTTGGAAACTCGCCGGAAGAAGCGATTGACGCACCAAAACAAAGCTGCAGAAATTGTCTTAGATCTAATCGTAGTTAGCATGTTGATTAAGCTGGAAAATGGGAGGTGATCCCATTAGCTTAATCTTGGGGCAATTGGGCCCCTGAAAGACTGAAATTGGGTCGAATGGAGCTAACCATTCGGACCCTGATTGCATCAGGAGGTGCAACCGCATAGGCCAAGAGGTGGCATCGCCTGGGCTAAGTCTCCCAGCGAGACTGGGCGGTGCAACCGCCCCAGCCAGGAGGTGGCACCGCCTGAGCTCAGTCTTCGAGCTAGACTGGGCGGTGCAACCTCCCTGACATAGAGGTGGCACCGCCTGAGCTCGGTCTTCGAGCTCTGGCAGAGAGGTGCAACCGCCTCAGTCAAGAGGTGGCACCGCCTGGGGCTCAGTCTCCGAGCCAAACTCAGGCGGTGCAACCGCCTGGGCTCAGTCTTCGAGCTCTGCCAGGCGGTGCAACCTCTCCAGTCAGGAGGTGCAACCGCCTGGTCCCGGAATTCCAGGATTTGATCGTTTTGAGCTCCAAATTTGAATTGGGTTGGGGCCTATTAATACCCCACCCATTCAGCACTGAAAAGATACAGACCTACACCAAATTCTTGATCTTTTCTGTGATTCTAAGAGCTCAAATTTGTGTAAAGTCCTAAAGTTCTCCTCTTTCTGTTCTTCAAGTCTTGAGCTGTAAAGAGAGGAGAGAAAGGTCCTGTAAGGGTTGTCTCCTGAGCCCATCAAAAGGAGTGAATCTGTAAAAGGGCAGTTGGCCTTCGCCTATTGAAGGAAGGCCTCTAGTTGACGTCGGTGACCTCGTCGGTGGAGGAAGCCAATAGTGGAGTAGGTCAAGACTGACTGAACCACTCTAAATCTCTGGCTTGCGTTTATTTTGAGCACTTTATCATTACTGCAAACCTCCTACATAGCTACTGCTCTCTGCGCCTTTACGAACAAGTTTCTAAGTGCTGATCTTTCCGAATCTGCATTTAGACGTAAATCGGTGTTTTCATACATTACAGTTTACGTTTACCTTTTGATTCTGCAAAACTGTCTTCTGCGCTTTTACGAACAAGTTTCTAAGTGCTGATCTTTCCGAATCTGTATTCAGACGTAAATCGGTGTTTTCATACATTACAGTTTACATTTACGTTTTGATTCTGCAAAACTGTCTTCTGCGCTTTTACGAACGAAGTTTCTAAGTTCAGATCCCTTTAAAACTGTGTTTAGACGTAAACTGTGCAAACTGTGTTTAGAAGTAAAACTGTTTTTTAGACGTAAACTACTTTTAAACGCAAAACTACGTTTAGACATAAAACTGCATTTAGACGCAAACTGCGTTTAGACGTAAAACTGTATTTAGATGTAAAACTACGTTTAGACGCAAACTGCACTACGCTTAGACGCAATCTGATCTTAGACACAAACTGTGCTTAGACGCAAACTGCGCTTAGACGCAATCTGCATTTAGACGCAAACTACATTTAGACGCAAACTGTGTAAACTGTGCTTAGACGCAAACTGTGTTTAGACATAAACTACACTTAATCATAAGTATTCTTAGAATCGGCTTTTGCATCAAAATAGTTTTATTAAACGAACGCAACTTTCGTTTTTAATCGCTGAAAGATTTCCGCTGCACTAATTCACCCCCCCCTTAGTGCTCTCGATCCTAACAATAGTACCGCCCAGACCTAGAAAACCTAGGATGAGTTGTTTTTAGACTCCAAGTTTGAATCAACTTGAAGCTTCTAAATACCCCTCTCATCCCTGGTTAAGATACACAAGCACAGAGAGTTTTAAAGTGAGAAAACATTGTAGAAATCACTTGAGAAATTCCTCCTCTAGCTTAAACTTAGAATTCCTTTTAGAGAGGAGTATGCGTGCTTATAAAGGTTGTCTCCTAAACTTGTGAAAAGGAGAAGAGGGGTGTAAAAGGTGGTTGGTCTTTGCCTATTGAAGGAATGCATTTAGTGGACGCTAGTGATCTCGTTGGAGGAGGAATCCGAAAGTGGATGTTGATCACATTGACCGAACTACTTTAAAACTCAGTTTACATTTACTTTGAGCAATTTACTTTTATAGCAAACTACCTCTCCTCCTTGCTGTGCTTTTACTACGCCTACATACGCTTTCAAGTAAACACCTTCGGAGATCGGATTTAATTTTACAAAAGCTTTCAAGTTCAAATTCTCTCTGAAACGGATTGAATCGAAACCATTTTCATCGGAATCAGTTTTAATCAAAACAAGTCTTTTAAAATCGTGAAAGTTTTCCGCTGCACTAATTCACCCCCCCTCTTAGTGTCGCTCTTAATCCTAACATCTCCTCGGGCCATCATCTCTCTAATAAGCTATAACTTCCTTATAACACTTCTTATGAGACCTAGGTTCCCTCATTTGATTAATCACCTAGTAGTTGTGTTAATACAAGGGAATCGGCTCATCGTTGCCCAACACAACTCCCGGATCTATGATGAACTTCTTCATCTAAATTTTCTCCTTTGTTACCTCTACCGCAGTAATGTACTTCACCTCTATAATCGAGTCAGTAGTAGTATCTTGGTTAGAACTCTTCCAGCATACTACTCCTCCATTTAGGGTGATCATATACCCTGAGTTAGACTTGCTATCATCGACATCGGACCGTAAGCTCGAGTCTATATAGCCCTCAACCCTGAGCCTACTTCCTCTATATATTAGTAAAAGATCCTTAGTCATTCTCAAGTACTGAGGATACACTTTACTACTTTTCAGTGCTCCAAGCTTAGATCCGCCTGATACCTGCTTGTGACACTTAGAGCATGCACTATATCAGGCCTAGTACATAGCATAGTATAAATGATAGACCATATTATAGATGCTTAAGGTATCATATCCATGTAAAGTTGGAACTTATGTGCTAAGTAACTGAACAGAAATGGTCGTGGAATGGTGCTTCAGCTAGTTTCTCCAACCTCACTCAACTCTATCATGCTCCCATTGTCTCCACCAAGAATGTATTCCTTTTCAAGGAATATTGATTGCTCTCTTGGCTACAAAGACCTTTTGGTCCTCGGGGTGAAAGAAAAATACCTATAAATTTTCTTGGGGTATCGCACGAATTTGTACCGTTCCATCCTGGATTTCAATTTGTTGGGGTTATGTCTTTTGACGTGGGCAAGGAAGCCCCAAATCTTAACAACCTTAAGATCAGACTTCTTCCCTTTCTATATCTCATATGAAGTAGACACCACCGACTTAGTTGAAGTTTTGTTCAGAAGGTAAGCTGCGGTCTCGAGGGCATATCCCTAGAATGAGATGGGTAGATCATCGAAACTCATTATGGACCACACCATGTCTAACAATGTATGATTCCTCCTCTCGGATACACCATTGAGTTGAGGTGTATAGGTAGGTGTCCATTGGGATAGAATCTTATGGTCCTTGAGGAACTGGGTGAACTCTATACTCAAGTACTCACCTACTTGATCTGATCAAAGAGTCTTGATACTCTTTCTAGTCTGATTTTCCAATTCATTCTATGCTCCCTGAATTTCTCAAAGGCCTTGGAGTTGTAATTCATCAAGTATACATGTCCATACCTTGAGAAATTATCAATAAAAGTAATGAAGTAGGAGTAACCACCTGTGGCATGAGTTGACATGGGACCACATACATCACTATATATAAATTCTAGCAATTCAGTGGCTCTCTCTCTAGTTCTACTAAATGGAGAGTTAGCCATCTTTCCATAAAGGTAAGATTCGTAAGTTGTATATGACTCAAAGTCGAATGGATCTCAGTATTCATCTTTTAGTAACTTTTGAATCATTCCCTCACAGATATGACATAGCCTACAATGCCATAAGTATGCATCGTTCACCTCATCTCATGATATGTGGAGTAGTGTCTAGCATAAACAAAGCATTATACAATATTCCTCTTACTAATATCCTAGGATTTTCCAAAATCTACAACAAATTATAGATGTGATAAGTACTACCGGTATCCAATACTTAAGTGCTATTACAAAAATATGATAACTAGAGACTGATCATTAATGTACCTGAAACTTCTCCAAGCTTCTATTTCACCATCTGTACATGGTACTCTTTTTAGTTTCTCTTCTAGTGCCCATCTTTGCCGCAGTGGAAGCACTGGCCTTTGTCCATTGTTGGGTCTTTCTTAGCAACTTTTACTTTACCCGATCTGCCCTTGCTCTTCTTAAGGGACTTTTTTGCTTTCCTTTTCTTTCTGGTCTCACTAGCATCGAGAATTGACTTCTCATTCTTAATAGTACTCTATGTCTCCCTCAACATATTGAGGAGCTTAGGGAGAGTCACCTCAAGCTTGTTTATATTAAAATTTTAATGAATTGAGAAAAGGAATCTGGTAGGGACTGAAGCATAAGATCCATACATAGGTTATCGTCTAGATCTATCCCTAGACCTTTGAGTTTCTCTATCTATTCAATCATCTTTAGGACATAGTTCTTAACTAGTGTCCCCTTAGTCATCTTGGCATGGAAGAAACTGTTGGATATCTCATTTTGCTGAGTCCTTCCTTGTTCCTCAAATAATTATGGAGATGCAGGAGAATAGATCTGACATCTATATTTTCATGTTGTCTCTGTAACTTAAGAGTCATGGAGCCCAATATATAATATTGAGCAAGAGTGGAGTTATCTATATACTTCATGTAGTGAACAATCTTATCCTCGCTTGCCCCATTGTTGTGCGTAGGCATCATTGTATCAAGGACGTATGCAATTTTCTCCTTTGTGAGAACGATTCTCAAGTTACGGAGCCAATCCATATAATTTGGACCAGTGAGGCGATTGACATCAAGTATGCCACGTAAGGGATTCAAAGCGACATTATTCTTAAAATAAATATGTAGTAGAAATAAATAACATGCAGATTTTACAAAAATAAGCAATTAAGATAAGGCCTTCTATCTTAATCTACTCTGGCTATTTTCGCGCGAATCACATAACTCCCTCCGATATGTGAATCAGATCCCCTTGATAGATCTTTAGTTGGGACCAGGATCCAATTGGTGTCTTAACGTAACCTCGAGTGACTCAACCAATTATGCTAAGCCCATAAAGGTAGGCAACTCTAACTAATCACAACTCCTTATGATTCTCGTCCTGTTTGGCCTCCAAACCACCATGGCCTCGAGTGACTCGACCAACCATGGTGTTCGATTAAGTCATCACTATTGTTACAAGATGAATCTAATTCGACAATATGCCCTCAAGTGACTTGACCAAGCATACCATGTCCTCAGGTCATTGGTGATATTTCTATGTTGTAGACAAGATAGTGAATCATAATATAGGTGAGCCTTGAGTGACTTGACCAACTCAACTTATGTCGGGAATCAATCCCTATCTATAACGATTGAATGTCACGTGGGTCAATCTAATTGCCTCATGTTTACCGACTTAATATTATCGATAGAGGGGATTTTTTATTTGGTCTCTTAATATAATATGTCACACACATATATATTTAATATATATTTACATCGCATGCAAATATATTGTTAGAACCCTTGCAGATTCAAAACTTGGGGTTGATCTCTTTAGGAGATCGGCCTCCTTGGAACTCTATAGGAGTTCCTCCCTCCAAGTTGCTGCTTAAAGGCTACAGAAAATATTCATCTATTCCTTATCAAAAGAGGAAGAATACATGGCTATTTATAGGGTTTCTAAACCCTAACTCCTAATAGGACTCCTACTTAAGACTTCTACTTCTAACCAACTCCTAATAGGACTTCTACTCAAGACTCCTATTCTTTTACAACTCCTAATTCTTCTCTAAGAAACAACCTCCTAACCCTAGCCGGCCTCTTCACCTCTTTAATTGGGGTCGGCTTAGGTAGGTTTTACATGAATGTCCCTCTCAATTAGGACTCTCCTAGCTAGAGTCCTAACAGACCCACCCTCTTCAAATCAGCCTTGTCCTCGAGGCTGACGATTCATGAATTTTGGGAATTTGATCTTCAAGTCCTCATAGTTCTCCCAAGTGGCATCTTCTGTTGGTAGGTTCACCCACTGTATTAGCATTTAGTAGTGGGTCATCATCGTCGAGTCATGATCCGTCGATCAATAATGGTACTTGGCTGGGTTTGGAGTTCTCCTTGGATAGTCATATTTGGCGGGTGGCTTTGGGCTGTCTCCAAGCACCTATTTACAACTTCTGTCTGGCCATCGATTTGTGGGTGATATGCCATACTCCTTTTCAATTTAGTACCCTGCATATAGAATAACTTTGTCCAAAATCTACTCGTGAAGATCCAAGTAGAATTTATCATAAGCACAGTGCGTCCCTTATAGTGTAATTTTTTTTTGTCTCAATTGTAATGAGCCATAGAGCTTGGTGCTTCCTCAAATTTTTTTATAATCTTACTAGTCTTTGAATCTTCCTGCTATTCCATCTTAATATCCTCAAGGAAGTCGCTGGTCGGAAGTGAAACAACCGAAACGTCAACTTGCTCGGGTAGCTACGGAAGTGCATCTGTAAGAATATTCTTTTTCCCCTTTTTGTAAGTTATTTCATAATCAAATCCAAGAAGTTTTGTTACCCATTTTTGCTACTCAGGGGATGATATCTTTCGCTCCAAAAAGTACTTGAGGCTTTTATAGTCGGTTTTAATTTGAAATCGTCGACCAATCAAGTAGGTTCTCCACCTCGTTGCTATGTGCACAATGGCGAGCATCTCCTTATCATATATTGACTTATTTTGATGGGAGGGAGATAATGTCTTACTAGTGTATGCGAGTGATCGACCATCTTGTATGAGAATGGCTCCAATTCTGACTCTAAATGCATCGGCCTCAATAATGAAGGGTCGGTTGAAATTTGGTAGTGTTAGCACCGACGTCGTCGTCATGGCTACCTTAAGTTTGTCGAAGGAAGCGGAGGCTCTGTCCAACCATTGGAAGACATCTTTTTCTAGTAAGGAAGTAAGTGGTGCATTGATCTTTCCATAGTTTTTTATGAACTTGCGGTAGTAGCTTGTTAAACCCAGAAAGCCATGTAGCAATTTTTTGTTTCTCGGGGTCGGCCAGTTTTGCATTGCTCCAATTTTGAAGGGGTCCACTGCCACACCTTCCTCTGATATGATATGCCCAAGATATTCCACCTTTTGTTGAAGAAAACAAAAATTCGTAGTGATTGTTGTGTGTTCAAAAGGTGGTTTTCGGTATGTCTTCTTTGCACGCTCGTATTTGATGATACCCAGATCAAAGGTCCAGCTTTGTGAAAATTTGTTCTCCCTTTCATATAGCAATTCATCTACTATTCGAATAAGATATTTATCCTTGATGGTTATGCCATTGAGAGCTCGGTAATCAACACATATTCACCGGTGAAGAGTAGAGGTTGCAACTTGGCCGAATAACTCCTGTTTCGAGCATCTCTTTCACAATCCTTTCTATTTCATTCTTCTGGAGATGTGGATACTAATATGGCTGAGCATTTGCTAAAGATTTGCTTGGAAGAATCGTTATACAATGATCATGCTGACGGGTAAGAGGTAGGTTGCGCGGTTCGTCAAATATATTTAAAAATTCAGCAAGCAAAGGAAGTAGATTTGGATCTTCAAATTCTATTGGCTCTCCCTTAGTTTGCTGCTCAAGTTGTACCAAAAAGCCACTGCATGCTTTATGCAAAACCTTCTCCATTTGTTGTGTGCAAATCGTTGTTATGTCGCCCCCACGTTTCCCGTGCAATGTCACCTATTTCTCCTTACTGTAAAATTTCATAATTAGTTTCATAAAATTCCAGGAAATATCACCTAATGTCGTCAACCATTTAATTATGAGCATGACGTCATGATTGTTAAGAGGGAGAAGGAAGAAATCTGCAATTATCTCTTGGTCCTACAGCAATAGTTTCTCTTGCGGGCGCCTACGATCACAATTCAAAATCCGTCCGTCGGTGACCTTAACATCAAACCTGCAGCGATTCTCGATAGGTAATGCTATCCAAACAACAATCTTACTATTTAGGAAGTTAGTAGTACTGCCTGTGTTGATGAGAATAGTGATCGGTTGTTATTTGAGAAGGCCTCCAACTTTCATCGTTTGCGGGTTTGAGTAGCCGGCTAGTGCGTGTATTGTAACGTCAGTCGGTTGTGGCTCTTCTTCTGCATCTTCTTTATATTCAAGGTTATCTTCTAAATGTTCAATGACCTCTTCTTCTATTGGTTCAATTATAAGAAGTCTCCCTTTCATCATTTGCGGGTTTGAGTAGCTAGCTAGTGTGTGTACTGTAACGTCGGTCGGTTGTGGCTCTTCTTCCGCATCTTCTTCATTATGTTTAATGCTCCCTTTTGAATGCTCAATGACCTCTTCTTCTACTGGTTTAAACAAAAGAAGTCTCCCTTTTCTATAGCAATGCTTGTAACTCGGCTCGTCGCAATGCTAACATAACCGCTTCGCAGATTGCTCCCGAAGCTCTTCTCTTATCAACTTCTTTGGTGCAGGGACTCGATCGATAGTAGGGGGGGCTGAGGGCTTCAGTATTTCTGGTTGAGGAGCAACTCTAGTCCTCCAAGCTTCATGATTCAATCGCTCCTCTTGATGTCGTGCGAAAGAGATGGCTGCCATAAGCGTATACGGTTATCGCGCTTTAACTTCTCCCCGGATCTCCGACTTTAAGCCCTCAATGAAGGTCCTCAATAGCTATTTTTGAGACCAATCATGAGTTTGATTAGATAACCTTTCAAACTTGGTTTGGTACTCCTGAATGGTGGATGTTTGTCGGATCTTTGCTAATTGTCCGTCAATATTCTCGTAATCGGTTGGTATAAAGCGGATCACCAATCCTTCTTTGAATTGTCGCCATGAAAGGACTCCATAAGTGTGTTCAAACCAGTCAAACCGCTGTATGGCATCCCCTTCAAGATGTATAGCTGTAATTTTCACCATAGATGCGTCTGCAGTTTTGTGGTACCAAAAATATCGCTCCGCATGCAAAATCCAACCAATCGGGTCTCCTTCTTCCCATCTAGGGAAGTCCACCCTCATGCGTGGATAGTTGGGATCGATCATAGAATCTCCCCTCTTTTGGAAGTCATTTCTTCGGGCTTGGAACGATTGGGCAGAGCTCTCTCCTTGATGTGATTTCTTCGGGCTTAGTGGTCGGCCCAATCTGAGTTCAGTAAAGAGTGTTCGAATCGTATCCTCCATTCATGCCTCAAAGGCTTCGAATTTAGTATTGATTGTTTCCTCATATACCATAGTATATGCCTCCAAATCTATGATATTATGATCTCTCTTTTGTTGTCGGGTTAAAGGCATGTATAGGTTGAGAGAGGTGATGGTCGAAAGGGTTGGTGGATTGGTAGATGTAGGCTGCGGTTTAGGCTTGTTTTGTGGCTATTTTGGGTGCAGTTTGAGGGTGTGGTTTAGTGGAGTTTTAGGGTTGTGGATGAAAGTTTTGGATCTGTGGTAGATGGTAGCAAAGGTTTGATAGAAATAAGTGGAAGTTGCAGCAAGTATGTGCTGTCTTGTAAGAGTAGAATTGTCATCGAAGAAACAACGGTTTCTCGATGTAATTTCCACCAAAAACTTGAGAGAATTGAGGAGGGAATTGATAGCAAAATCATAGTTTATATGAGAGCAAGAAGCCAAGATGATCTATGAAGTGTATAAGAAATTTCATTCAAAAAAGTTTGCAAATAGATGGGTTAAGGCAACAATATGTGGCTGAAATTTTCTGCAGCACAGATTTTTAAGTATAGCAGATTAGACGTAAAAGATCAGTGTTTATATTGAGAATTTTTTGATGAAACCAAAGGGAAATCCACTGTTAGGAAGTGTCAAAGCTATCATAAAAATTTCGTAGAGATTTGGATAGAAACAATGTAATATCAAGATTAAACAAATAGTGGTAAGCGACTGAAATTTTACAGTTCAGATTTTCAAGTATAGCAGATTAGACATAAAATATCAATGGTTTATATTGAGAATTTTTTGACAAAACCAAAGGAAATCTGCTATTAGGAAATGTCAAAGATATCATAAAAATTTTGTAGAGATTTGGATAAAAAAAACACAGTAGCAAGATTAAACAGACGGTGCTATACGGTTGGAATTCTGCAATGTATCTTTCTTCGTAGAGATGAAAACTTTATAACTAAAAGTTTATACAGCAATATAGGAATAATTTTTTTGGGATTTTTAAATAAGGATAACTAAATTGCAGCAATAGTAAGGTAGAAAACCAGAACCTGTTGTAATTCACGGGAAGATCAAAGGATGATCCGTGGTAGTGGAGATGATGGCGGAATTTGGCAACGATCTCTTAAGCAATTGTGGGAATTGCTTTGGGCGGTTGTGGAGGGTTGATGGATGGCTGTGGAAGGGCAGCGAGACGCCAAGAACGCTGCTCTGATACCAGGTGTTAGAACCCTTGCAAATTCTAAACTTGGGGTTGATCTCTTTAGGGGATCGGCCTCCTTGGAACTCTATAGGGGTTTCTCCCTCCAAGTTGCTGCTCAAAGGCTGCAGAAAAGATTCATCTATTCCTTATCAAAAGAGGAGAAATACATGGCTATTTATAGGGTTTCTAAACCCTAACTCCTAATAGGACTCATACTTAAGACTCCTACTTTTAACCAACTCCTAATAGGACTTCTACTCAAGACTCCTATTCCTTTACAACTCCTAATTCTTCTCTAAGAGACAACCTACTAAACCTAGCCGGCCTCTTCACCTCTTTAATAGGGGTCGGCTTAGGTAGGTTTTACATGAATGTCCCTCTCAATTAGGACTCTCCTAGCTAGAGTCCTAACATATATATACATATATCTAGTAGGTGTATAAGCAATCACACATCACATGAGCAATCACACAAGATGATCATGGACCACATCCGAATGTGATCAGGTCTGAGCCAGTGGACTGAATCACTCACATCATGATCTATCTATGCAATGGCACATCTCCATGCCCTGTGATCATCCATCTTGTCCTTATCGGTTCCGACAGCATCTCGGCGCATCTCCATGCATTGCGATCGTCCGTCTCGACCTCGTGGGTCCCGCTATCACCTCCATGCTCCCGTTGTGCCTCCTCATGTAACTACAACTTAATCACAAGTACGCAGGCCCAACAATAAATGAGAAATAAATTAGATATTCATAAGCCCCAATAATAATAATCACATCACATATACACACACATCACACGGTCCATGATCTTCTGTCCATATCATACATCATATGTATGCATCATCATTATGTAGGATTACTAGAAAAAAATGATAATAATTAATTAAACTTTTAATTAACTAATATTTTCTAAAATTTATGATATATAAGGAATTTTTTAAATTATAAAGGGTATTTAGGTAATATGGATAGAAAGGATAAACTCCAAAATTTTTAAAATTCATAGGAGCAAAATAATATTTCACTCAAAAAACCTAATTCTATTCTCCTTTGTTCTATAGCATTGTGATCATTGGATCAAGAGCGACATTAAGAGGGGGGGGGGGGAATTAGTATAGTGGAAAAATCATTATTTTGTAAGATATTCATTCGTTGAAAACCAATGTCGAAAAGTGCTTCATTATAGAGTAAATGAATTAGTAATTAACTTAGAAAGCAGAATGGAAATGAGCACACAGGAATTTATAGTGGTTCGATCGTTGTGACCTACATCCACTTTCGATTCCCCCTCTGTCAAGGACACCGGTGTCAACTAATGGGCTTCCTTCAATGGGCGAAGACCAACTACCGTTTTTACAATATTTTCTCCTTTTCACGGGCTTATGAGATTATAATATCCTTCATTTCTGAAATTTAAGGGACCTATTTGTAAATTAGATGATCTAAACTGTTAGGTTAAAAAAAAAAAAAATGTGTGGTGGGGGGGGGGGGGGGGGGGGGGGGTGGTGTAACATCCCCCATTTTTAAAAATTTAGTAAAAAGATTTGTTTGTAAAAATAAGGATTATTTAATAATTATTTTATATTCAATGATATTATATTAAAAGTTTATGGCTAGGGACCTAAGAGTAAATATTAGAAGTTTAATATAATTTATGAAAGATTCAGATTTAAGTTAAAAATATATATATATAGTGGACATGTGTCACTAGCTAACCTAAGGTTGGTGCCACTTATCTTTGCTCTAAATATGACACCTAGCCCCTTTCATGTATGCATGACACCTTGCAACTTTTGCATTAGTCAAAACCCAAATAATTAGATGAAAGGTTAAAGAAAACAAACCTGAAGAGTTGCAGCCAACGTGAGTTTGAGAAAAGAAGAAGAAGAAGAAGAATAAGAAGAAGAATAAGAAGAAGAATAGCTTGAGGTTTTTCATCAATTTTCTCACATTTGGGATTCAAATAATTTTAAGGCAAGTGTTCTAACCCCATCCCATAGTAACCTTAATCTCTATTTCCATTTTTATTCTGCAAAATTTGAAAGATTTCAACTGAGAACCAGACCTTCTTTCGTTTTGATATAAAGCTATGAATTTGTAATTTTCTGACCTCTATGCAATGTTTCGATCATAACATTTTGTAATAAACTCTGATTTAGACAAGACTATTCCATTTGAAAGTAGACAAAAAAATCTTTATTTTGATACTAAGATCGAATGGTTTGGAGTTTAAATGCCTACTAAGACTTCTATTTAAATTAACCCTATAGATTCTACAAAACAAGGACTGAAATTGCTGACCTCTTGTTGCTTAACTACATATAACTTTCTATTGTGAACTCAAATTCATACAAAGTATAATTTATTTGAAGCTAGACTCAAAATTCTTTCTGTATATACCTGATTTGAAAATTTTGGAGTACAATTGCTAACTGAAACATATGCTTTCATCGACCCTATGGATTCAGTAAAACAGAGCTAATATTTTCAGACCTTTCGCTACGAAATTATCTGTAACTCCCTGTTGTAAATTTCAATTCTTGTTAAACTTGATTTGCCTAAAATTATATTGACAAAGCTTTCTAATGACACCTATTTTTTATAAATTGGAGCATAATTGGTTATCCAAATAGTTCATACAATGTTCCTATCAAATTCTGCTAGAATCGAGCTTTGGTCGATTTCGGCTTTCCTTGTTTCTTCTCTTTGGAAATCGATTTCGGCAAAAAAACTCTTACTTCAATTAAGAGTACATCTGCAGCTATCATCTAAAGATCATGTTTGCATCGTAATGATTCGACACATGCATCCCATTGTTCCGCATTTGCTTTCGATATGTGCCTCTTCTAGTTTCATTTCTTTAGACATTGAATTTATTTAACTTTCTTATTTCAATTGAGCTATATATGATTTCTTGAAATCCTTGTATGCTCTTGCTTTTGTTTCCTTTCAAATCTGAATACATTTGTGAAAGATTATGTTTGTATCGTATTGACTCGAAAGGCATATGTACATTTCGTTGTTCCGCATGTGCTTCCAATATATGCTAATTTCATTATTCATACTGTCCCTTTGTACTCCGGTGTTTGTGGGATAAATGTGAACCTTTGCCAGAAATGGTAAAGGGAGTTATGCTTAGAGCTTGCGATGCTCTGCCGGCCCCCTATGACTTCACTCAGACGTGGGTGGATGGAGCTCCCAGACGTGGGAGACTTATGTTTGGTGGTCATTCAGAAATGGATGGACCATATTATGTTATAATCTCACTTCACCTTCTATCTATTTGATATGAAATTCAGAGCCGACCTAGCACTTGGGCAGGGTGAGAGGGCTCGAGTATGAAAGGGCTACCCGTGGATGGAGTCGAGAACTCATCACGGCGTGGAGCCACCACTGAGTTAAACCTCACATGCACTATTCTAGAGTATGACGTTTGAGCTTCTATTTCATATTTATTCTTTGATATGTTCTGAAATGCTTCTTATGCTTCTGAAATATTTCCATATGCCATTGATACGTTCTGAAGCATTTCATTCACCATTGATATGTTCCGAACTACTTCATATGCCATTGATATCCAAAATGCTCCTTCCATCTTTGTTATGCCTTGAAATTACCATATGTCATCGATATGCTCCTTATGCCAATGATATGCTCCAATTACCTTTCCTCGATTGTATGAATAAAATGTGCTTTGAACGATACGACATTGTAATTCTGCATTCAAACAAAACATGCTACTGTTTCATCTTGTATCTTTGCTTTGTATTTTGATACCTTATTTATTTGAAACTTGTCCTCTTTGCTATGGATATGTTAGTCATTTGCTGAGCTTTATATGCTCACCCCGTTGCTATATAAATTTTTCAGGATAGCTTATCACTCACTAAAATATGTAAATTGGGTTGAGGCAGTGGAAGGCTAGAAGATTTTGGGGCAAATATTTTGTACTTGATAGGTTGATGTTGTATAAGTTCTTTTTGGGTGTAATGGAATATCAATGACAAATCTATATTGATGTATCTTATAAATATTTGAAAAGTACCTCTTACGTCAGGATTTTGGAAATGTTAAGTTTAAACTGTGTACTGATATAAACATGTAGTACATGTTGGTTTTGTGATTGCATTAATTGCCGCGCTTATGGATTTATGATATAGTTATGGTTTAGTTAAGTTGCTTTTGGATTTTAAAGAATCATCTAGCGACATGATGTATGATTATAAACTGCATATGTTTTGTGAATTATGGATTGTAGAGGTGAATGACTTGAATATTTTTCTTAGTGACCTCAAATGTGTGATTGGATCCTGGATTGTTTGTTAAATTATAATTTTATCATTCTTGAGTTAAGTTCACACCTCCTAAATGAGAATTAAATTCGGGGGAGCGTGACAGGTGGGGGGGGCCAAAAGGGTGACGGTTTTATCCCACCACCTCCCACGCTCTCTATTTCCGATGCCCACAGAGAGAGAAGCTATGGGGCGTTGGGGAGAGAAGAGAAGTAGAGAAGAAGGGAAGAAGAGAAGAAAAAGAGGGAGAAGAAAGGGAAGTAGAAGAAAAGAGGAGAGTGGCTACGGCAAGGGCTGCAGCGAGGAGGTGTGGGGCGTCGAAAAGGAGAAGGGAAGAAGAACAGAAGAAGACGAGAAGAAGAGGAAGAAGAGAAGAAAAAAAAAGAAGAAGGAGAAGAGAGGGAAGCGGGAGAGGAGAGAGAGGTGGCAGCTGTTGGGGCTGAAACACCTCTGTTTCCCGCAGGAGGAAGCAGAGGAGAGGATGTGTGTGGCATCAAGGAGGAGAAGAGAAGAAGAAGGGAAGGGAAGACGTGGCTACGGCACCTCTATTTCCTATAGAAAGAAATAGAGGAGAGGAGGCGTTATGCGTTGGGGAGGAAAGGGGAAGAAGAGAAGGGAAAGAAGGAGAGGCTGGCGCTGGGGCTACAGTGGTGGCAGCTGCAGCTGGAAGAGAAGAAGGAGAGGAAGAAAAGAAGGTGAGGTAGAAGAGAGGAAGAAGAGCTGCGGCTGCAGCTATGGCAGGGAAAGAGGAAGTGGAAGGAAGAAGGGAAGGAGAGGAAGAAGAGAAGGGAAAGATGGGGTTGTGGCTGCAGTGATGGCAGCTACAACTGGAAGAGAAGAAGAACGAGAGGAAGAAGAGTTGTGGAGGAAGAAGAGGCTGTGGATGTGGTTTGGCTGCGGTCGTGGCTGCGGCTGCGACTGCAGCAGTTGCAGCTGGGAAAGAAGAGAAGGAAAGGAAGAAGAAGAGGGAGAAAAGAGGGAAGAAGAGGAAGAGGGGAAGGCGGCTGCGGTTGCGACAACGGTTGCGGTTGTATGAGAAACTTTGAATAATTCTAGCCTTGTATTTGATATATCTCCTGTTTAAATGTAATGATTTGAATCTATGAAACTTCTGAGATTCTGACCTTTTCTACCTTATTATGGTTACTTCATGCATTGACCTCTGATTTGGACAAAACTTGTTTGATCAGAATATAGACTCATAACTTTTTCTTTTGATAACTTATTTTAAAAATTCGGAATAAGTTTGCCTACCTAAACTTCTGTTTCAAATGAGCCTACAGATTCTACAAAACAGGGATTATAATTTCTGACCTTTTGATACTAGACTGCCTATAAGTTCCTGTTGGAAACTTTGATTTATTCAAAACTTATTTCATTAGAAACTATACTCATATATCTTTCTTTTGATTCTTAGATTGAAAGATTTAGAGTCCAAATGCCTACCCGGTTATCTATTGAACATGACCCTATGAATTCTGCAAAACATTGATTTTATTTTCTAACCTTTGGTTACTAAATTAATTGTAACACTTTGTTGGAAACTTTGATTCATATCAAACTTATTTTATCTAAAAAAAATTGAAATATCTTTCTACAATAGCTTTCTTGAGTATATTGGAGCATAATTGATAATTTGAATCATTTATTCAATGTACCTCTTGAATTCTGCTAGAAATCGAGCTTTGGTCTATTTCACATATTCCAGTTTCATTCCTTTGAAAATTGATTTCATTTAGCTTTCTTTGTTCAATTGAGCTTTATATTACTGCTTCGAATTCTTGTATATTTTTGTTCTTAAATTATTTACATTCTTGAAACCTATTGTGTAAAGTTTATGTTGCATCGTATCAACTTGTATAGGCACATGTATATCCCATTGTTCCGCATTTACTTTCGATATATGCCTCTTCCAGTTTTAATTCCTTGGACATCTAACCTTCTTATTTTAATTGAGCTATATGTGATTGCTCAGAATCATTGTATTCTTTTGCTTTCATTTCCTTTCAAATCTGAATACATTTGTGAAAGATTATGTTTGCATCGTATTGACTCGAAAGGCACATATATGTTTTGTTGTTCCGCATGTGCTTCTGATATGTGCTAATTTTATTATTCATACTGTCTTTTTGTACTCTAGTGTTTGTGGGATATTGTGAACATTTGCTAGAAATGGTAAAGGGAGTTATGCATAGAGCCTGTGATGCTTTGCCTGCCCTCTATGACTTCACTCAGACGTGGGTGGATGGAGCTCCCAAACGTGGGAGACTTATGTTTGATAGTCATTCAGAAATGGATGTACCATATTATGTTATGGTCCTACTTCACCTTCTATATATTTGATATGATATCCAGAGCTTTGGTTATGTGTTTCTACATGTGCTTTGGATGAGAATGATATGAATGTAACATCAAATTCAATGTTTGATCTTTTGTTCCATATTGCTTCTTTGATATGTTCCAAAATGATTCATATATTGTTGATATGCTTGAAATATTTCACATACCATTGATATGTTCCAAAATGTTTCATTTGTTATTGATATACTCCGAAACATTTCATACGCCCTTGATATGCTTCGAAATGTTTCATTTGCTATTGTTTTGCTCCGAAATGTTCCATATATCGTTGATATGCTCCGAAACATTTCATATACTATTGATAAGCTCCAATTACTCTATGCTCCATTTGTTATAAACTAAATATATTTGGAATGAAATGACATTTGCGATTCTGTATCTAATGAGATGTTACCCTTGAATCTCTTGTATTCTGCCTTGTATTATGATACCTTATTTGAAATTGTTCCTTTTGTTTTGGATATATTTTATCACTTGTTGAGCTATTTTTAGCTCACTTTGTTGTTATCAATCTTTTATATCAAATTGTCACTCTCTGAGATGTTTGTATTGGGCTGAGGCAGTGGAGAGCTATTCAGAATTGTGGGCAAATCTTGTTGGTTGTTGTGTTATTATTATATAAGTGCATTTTGTATGAAATGAAATGTTTTCGATGAATCTGAATTGATACGTTGTGTAAAAGTGTTAAAAAAAACCTCTCTTATTTGAAATTTTGGAATGTTAAGTTTAGTTTACAATGATGTGAATTGGTGGTAAATGGTTGGAGTCTTGAGTGTATAAATTGTTTAGTTTGTGGATTTGTAAGTGTTGTTAATGTTTTATTAAGTTGGCTTGGGTTTCCATAAATGTGAATTATCGAGTGACGTGATATATGATTATAAACTGCACAGGTTTTATGGATGTGAATTTGATTGAATGTTTTTCAGTGTCCTCAAATATTAGTTTGGATCCTGGATTATTGTTAAATTATAATATTATCAATTTTGAGTTAGGTTTACATCTCCTAAATAAGAATTAAATTCAAGGGGGCATGATAGAGGTGGTATCAGAGCATAGTTTGACGATCACTGAAATATTTGATATGTTGACGTGTAAAATATATTACGGTCTAGTGAACTATAGTGATCGGTGGAAATTTTCTTTGATGCATTTTAGGAATCTAGGATGACGAGGACATTTAGTCCTCCTATATCATCTGCTTTTGATTAATTTAATGCAATGAAAGGGTTGATTGGGGATACTAAATCAGAGTGGTGCAGCAGAAGCATGGTGAATCTAATACATTGGTGGCATAATAGTAGCAGAAAAATGGATGATGCGAATGGAGAAGATATTTGATGTACGAAATTATTCTGATGATAAAAAAAATTTCTGGAGATCAAGGACAGGAATAGCAAGGACAAGTTTACCAAAAAAAAAAGATTGGAAATGAATCAGAATATGATAACAAGGGGGTCAAGACATCATCGATTTGAAAATAGAAGTCACCACAAAAGATTTAATCCTATATAAGATGCAAGTTAAATTATGAAACAAGTTTGTATTTGTGTGTGACTGGAGCCTATTTTGCTTGTGGAAAGTTGAATCATAAAATAAAAGACTACCCTTTGAACAAGAAGAAAGAATCACTGCCTTATAAATCATCAGCCCATGTCAAAGTGTATGTTATCCCGGAATATGATTCTAAAGCTTCTAAATTAGTGGTCGAAGGTACTATTCATATTTTTAAAAGAATGCAAATATTTGTTTGACCATGTGTCTCATCTATGATTTGATTTGCAATATTTTGCTTATCACTTAGGCATTCAACCTAGACCACTGGATTATATGCTATATATAAATACGACTATTGGGGATTGTTTGATAACAAACTCGATCTGGTCATCTTGTTTGATTTCTATTGGAGAACACGAACTTCTTGCTAATTTGGTTCTCCTAGATATTTGGAGTTTTGATATTATACTAAGTATAGATAGACTATCTTCCAATCATACCAGTATAGATTGTTATACAAAATGATCACTTTTTGCCTACTAGATCATCCCATCTTTTATTTTGAGAGTATTGGGCATGATTTACCTTCTTGCCTAATGTCTCTTAAGATGACTTGCCTAGATTACCTCTAGATAGAGAGGGTGAATTTGCTTTTGATTTGGTCCTTGAGACAATTCCAATATCTAAGCCTCTCTACATAATGACACCATTTGAGTAAGTGGAATTGAAAAAAAACAACTACAAGTACTATTAGATAATTGTTTTATTTGGGCCAGTGTTTTATCATGGGGTTCTCCGGTGTTAGTTAAGAAGATGGATTAAACATTGAGACTTTATATTAATTGTAGATAATTGAATTAGGTAACCATCAAAAACAAGTATCCTTTGCCCAGAAGTGACGATTGTTGAATCTTAGATTTTGATGCTGAAACCAATTGATATGTGTTTATGTTTTAATCTGTGTTTTGATTGACGTAGGATGCTTCGATTAGGATGAGATAATTAAAGCAGGAAAAATCATGTTGTGCCGGAGGAACATGTCGGAAGATTGGACGTTGGGCCGGTGGATCGGTCGACGTATTGACAGAAGGCTTCGAGCCACAGATTCGGGCATCGGGACAAGAAGAGAGGATATTGCGCAAAGGATACCAGAGTTCTGGAGTCAACTGGCCGATTGGGCAATAGGCTGCAAGAGAGGACGATGCGCCAAAGAATCGGACGAAGCGTCGAGGGACCAATGACATGCCGGCCAACTTGATTAATGCTTAGTATTAATTGTCTAGATCGAAGTGTGTTTTTACATATGTAGGATTAACTATGATAGCAAGGCATGAAGCAAAATGAAGTCCCGGAGTCAAGATCGAGATCACGTTGGGAGTTCAAGAGTTCGTAGGAAGTCCGGATGTTCGCCAGAAGTTCTATCGGAAGCAACCGAGAAGTCTCGGAGCTTACTAGAGAAGCTCGTCAAAACTCATCAAGAAGATCATTGTGAAGTCCAAGAGCTTGCCGGGAGTCTGTCGGAACATTACCGAGAGATCATCGGAAGTTCACCGGAAGATCGCCGAAAGCTCGCCGAAAGAATAGACATAGGGACTTGTTTAGCTTAGCAAATGTCTTAGGATTTCGTAGTTAGCACGTAATTGGGCTTGGATTTGGGCCAACCCAATTAGGGGCCAGCTAGGCCCATATAAGAACTATGTTGGGCCCAATAAGAGGCCCAAACAGTGCCCTAAGAAGTCTCACCGTCGTGGCACAATCTTCGAGACTATGTCAAGCGGTGGTACCACTAGTCTGGGCAGTTGTACCACCCCTGGTAGGGTGCCAGGCGATTGTACCACCAATCTAGGTGGTGGTATCGCCCAGCACTGCCCCCCAAGCGATGGTACTACCATACTTGGGCTGTGGTACCGCCTAGGGTAGTGTCAGTCAGATTGACACTAGGCGGTGGTACCACCCGTGCTCGGGGAACCCGTGATGGGAAAGTTTTATGCTCCAAGTTTGAATCAACTTGAAGCCTATAAATACCCCTCTAATCCCTGGTTAAAGCACACAAACACAAAAAAATTAAAAGAGAGAAAACGTTACTGCGATCATAAGTTTATTCCCTACTCTAGCTTAAACTTAGATTTCTGTTTAGAGAGGAGAGTGAGTGCTTGTAAGGGTTATCTCCCAAACCCGGTAAAAAGAGAAGAGGGGTGTAAAAGGTGATTGGCCTTCGCCTATTAAAGGAAAGCCTCTAGTTGACTCGGTGACCTCGTCGGAGGAGGAAGCCGAAAGTGGATATAGGTCACGTTGACCAAACCACTCTAAAACTACTATGTTATCTGGTTTGTATTTTGTTCTTGCCATTTATAGATTGCAAACCTCTTTAATAGCTTACTGCCTTCAATATGTTTATGTACGCTTTGAAATTAATTTTCTAAAATCAATTTTCAACGTAAATGGTTTTATCATACGAAACTTCTTTAAAGTTGACGTGATTTCACTGCTGCACTAATTCACCCCCCCCCCCCTTAGTGCCGACTCTTGATCCTAACAATTGGTATCAAAGCCTCGTTTTCTAATTTGGTTTAACACACAAATAGAAATGACTCTTTTCGGCTTTCAAGAGGGTCACTCTCTCATTCATCCTCCCATTTTCAATGGGACGGACTACACTTATTGGAAAACTCGAATGAGAGTTTTCTTGCTTTCATTGGATTTAAATTTATGGAATATTATCAAGAATGGTTTTTGAATGTCTTCTCTTCTAATGAACCATTGGAATGATTTGGAGAAGAATGTATTTTCGTTAAATACTAGAGCTATGAATGCTCTATTTTGTGCCTTAGACAAAAACGAGTTTAATCGGGTTTCTATGTGCGAAACGGCTTTCGACATTTGGCATATTCTTTAAACCACTCACGAAGGTTCAAGTAGATTAAAAGATTCAAAAATCAACTTTTTAATGTATGATTTTGAACTTTTTCATATGAAACCAAGCAAAATCGTTGTTGACATGTACACCCGTTTTACGGATGTCGTCAATGGTTTAAAAGCACTTAGTAGAAGTTTTTCGAATTTTGAACTTATAAATAAGATTTTGTGTTCTCTTTCTAAAGATTGGGATTCAAAAGTAATGCGATACAAGAGGCTAAAAACCTAAACAACCTACCACTTGAAGAACTAATTGGTTCATTGATGACATATGAAATAGTGCACAATGCATATGATGAACATGATGAACAAAACCACCTTCCAAAGAACAGGAAGGATTTTGGACATAGAACAATTGAAGACCACTCGAGCATAAGCTCACGTGATGGTGAACTTGAAATACTCAAGAAATTTAAAAAGTTAATGAAACAAAAATTAAAAAATAAAAAGAATGAAACTACTTGCTTTGAATGCAAGAAGTACATAAATTGGGATGAATCGAGCTCCTCCGAAGATGAAGAGAAAATCAACAACGGCGAGGTGGCAAACTACACCTTAACGACTTTCAACAATGAGGTAATTGAAACTCTCCTAATTTATTTCGAAATTACTTGATGCTTTTCATGATGCATTTTTTTTTTGTTTAGAATAATTATTTTTTTAAAAATTGCATGTTTAAAAATGAATATGCAAAAATTATGATCATGCTAGTAATTTTAAAAGTGATAATAAAAATTACATGTTTTATGTTAATGGAATAAAATGTTACATTTAAATCTAATGATGATCCTATGAATGTTTTTAAGAAGCATTAATGTGTATCATGTTGATTTCCGTATTGTTTCTCGATTTTGATTAAAGATGCTTCATGTCTAATGATATCATGCTTAATGATGATGCATGGCTATTGTATGGAAAACTAAGCATGAAAAGTTGATTCACCTAAAAAGAAAAATGCATGACTATAACAAACAAAATGATCATGATCGAAAATGCTTTATGGAATCAATTTCGATGATGTATAATGATGTAATTATGCAATGAAAATATTGAATATTTTGAAACCATGTTTTGATATCATGCATAATGATCACGCTTAATAAATTTTAAAATTATGCATGATGATTTTTAAGTAATTTATGGTTTATTGATCTTGATGGTTTTTATGACAAAATTTATTTTTCGATCTTAAACAATTGATGCATATTTTTATTTGACATAAATGAAAAAGGACATGCATGAATGAAATAAATCACATAAATTTAAACAAATAAAAAGGGGAAAGGTTTCTCCTTGATAATTTTATTTTTCCTACTTTATCATGTTTTTCAAAAAGGAGATCAATGGATCTATTTGTATCACTTTTGTGAATCTCTCGAAAATGATTTTGAAAATATTTTTGACGATTTTGACGATTTGAATTTGAATGAGTTTTATCAAAATCATGATCTTGATTTCTTGGAATTACATGAGATTTCTTTTTCAATATCTCTTCTTTGTACACCTACAATTTTTTGACATTTTATTTAAAGAAGAGATTTACTATATGAATCATATCTTTTGATATTTAATTGGTCTTATCCTTCATGACATGATTTCTTTGTATTTATGGCTTGTATGGCTTGAAATATTTTGGAATGATGCATGCAATACTATGATTTTTCCCTTAGATAAAAATGTATGCAATACTATGATTTTTGAAATAATGTGAAAATCAATCATTATCATTTTCTAAAATAATACTCTAGAATGATGATTTGGAATCACGCATGTAATGATGATTTTATATTTTATATACATGATGATTTGGTGTTATGCATACAATGTTTTAACTTATAATAATAATACATGCAATGATGAAATATTCATGATAAAATAATTGTTTTGAAATTCATGACTTGAATTTTCATCTATGCTATTTACCTTTGTCATAATTTAAAAATTGATGTAAAGGGTCTTCCCTTTTTTATGACAATGACAAAGGGGGAGCAAAATGTGCTAGAAAGCAAATTTGCTAGCTCGCACAATTCAAGAAGAAAGCAAAAATTATATTTCTCAAAAGAGAAGAAATTGCTATCTTGAACATCACTAAGAATTGCTAGAAGCTGCAAAAATATGCTATCTTGCACATCACAAAGAAAAGCAAATATGCCAACTTTTATATCTTTAAATTTGCTAGCTTGTATGTTGTAAAACTTGCATATTTCACGAAGCAAGTGTTGCTTTCTTGAACATCTCTAATTTGCTAGCTTGCATGATGTAGAACTTGCTATCTTAAACACTACAAAGAAGTGTTATCTTGCCTATCTCAAGAAGCAAAAATGCTAAACTTACACATCTAGCAAAATTTATAAACTTGCAAAACTCTAAATTTTTACTAGCTTGTATGATGATAAAAATGGATATTATGTTTTTCATGCAATGTATTGAACTTAGATATCTCATACCCTTGATAGTTGGAACTTCTCCTTTTTGTTGATGACAAAGGGAGAGAAGTATGGTATAAGTATATTGATGTTATGCATGATTTGATTATGACATGTTGCTTGGATTTTTGAATCCAAGAGTTTCTATCAATAAGGCATATTGATAGAGGGAGTTTGTTTAAACTCTGTGAGTTTGGTTAATTCCATCATCGATTGGTTGTCATCATAAAAAAAGGGAAGATTGTTGAATCTCGAATTTTGATGATGAAACCAATCGATATGTGTTAATATTTTAATCTATGTTTTGAGTGACACAAGATGCTTCGATCAGGATGAGACAATTAAAGTAGGAAAAATCATGTTGTGCCGGAGGAACATGTTACAAGATTGGACGTCGGGCCGGTGGATCGGTCGACGTATCGACAGAAGGCTTTGGGTCGTGGATTCGGGCATCGGGCCAAGAAGAGTAGATATTGCGCGAAGGATATCGGAGTTATGGAGTAAACTGGCTGATTGGGCAATAGGCCGCAAGAGAGGACGATGCGCCGAAGAATCGGACGAAGCGTCGAGAGACCAATGACATGTCAGACAACTTGATTAATGCTTAGTATTAATTGTCTAGATCGAAGTGTGTTTTTACATGTGTAGGATTAACTACGATAGCAAAGTATGAAGCAAAATGAAGTCCCGGAGTCAAGATCAAGATCACGTTGGGAGTTCGAGAGTTCGTCGGAAGTTCGGACATTCATCAGAAGTTCTATCGGAACCAGCTGAGAAGTCTCGGAGCTTACTAGAGAAGCTCATCAAAACTCATCAAGAAGTTCGTCGTGAAGTCCAAGAGCTTGCCGGGAGTCCGTCAGAACATTGCCGAGAGATCATCAGAAGTTCGTCGGAAGATCGCCGAAAGCTTGCCGAAATAATAGACATAGGGACTTGTTTAGCTTAGCAAATGTTTTAGAATTTTGTAGTTAGCACGTAATTGGGCTTGGATTTGGGCCAACCCAATTAGGGGCCAGTTAGGCCCATGTAAGAACTGTGTTGGGCCCAATAAGAGGCCTAAACAATGCCCCAAGAAGTCTCACCATCGTGGCATAGTCTTCGAGATAGTGTCAGACGGTGGTACCACCAATTTTGGCGGTTGTATCGCCTCTAGCAGGGTGCCAGGTGGTGGTACCACCAGTTTGGGCGGTGGTACTGCCCAGCACTACCCCCCAGGCGGTGGTACCGCCCAGGGTATTGTCAGTCAGACTGACACTAGGCGGTGGTACTGCCCAATGCAGGTGGTGGTACCTCCCATGCCCGGGGAACCCGGGATGGGAAGGTTTTAGGCTCCAAGTTTGAATCAACTTGAAGCCTATAAATACCCCTCTCATCCCCGGTTAAAGCACACAAGCACATAAAGATTAAAAGAGAGAAAACGCTACTGCGATCACAAGTGTATTCCCTCCTTTAGCTTAAACTTAGATTTCTGTTTAGAGAGGAGAGTGAGTTCTTGTAAGGGTTATCTCCAAAACCCAGTAAAAAGAGAAGAGGGGTGTAAAAGGTGATTGGCCTTCACCTATTGAAGGAAGGCCTCTAGTGGACACTGGTGACCTCGTCGGAGGAGGAAGCCGAAAGTGGATATAGGTCACGTTGATCGAACCACTCTAAAACTGTTGTGTTCTTTGGTTTGCAGTTTATTCTTGTCATTTACGTATTGCAAACCTCTTTAATAGCTTACTGCCTTCAATACGTTTACGTATGCTTTCAAATTAAGTTTCTGAAATCAGTTTTCAACGTAAACGGTTTTATCGTACGAAACTTCTTTAAAGTTGACATGATTTCACCGCTGCACTAATTCACCCCCCCTCTTAGTGCCAACTCTTGATCCTAACAACGACATGTTTGATCAATTATAGGGTGCATAAGTATTTTCTAATATTGATTAGATGTCGGGTTACCATCTATTGAAGATTAAGGAGGAGGATATTTCAATCACTCTTGGATGATTGTGTAATTGTATTCTATTGATAAAACTATTTGAAAGTTGGAGGAGGAAATGAAGAAACCGTAATCCTTATCTTTTTGAGGTATAACTAATTTAGAGGACTAAATTTTCTTTTAAGAGGGGGAGAGTGTAATATCCTTCATTTCTGAAATTTATGTAAGGGACCTATTTATAAATTGGAGGACCTATGTGTAAATATAGAAATTTTAAGGAATAAACTGTTAGGTTAAAAAAAAAGAAAAAAAAAAGGGGGCGAAAGGGTGGCGGTTTTATCCCACCACCTCCCACGCTCTCTGTTTCCCACGCGCACAGAGAGAGAAGCTATGGGGCATTGGGGAGAGAAGAGAAGTAGAGAAGAAGGGAAGAAGAGGGAGAAGAAGGGGAAGAAGAAGAAAAGAGGAGAGTGGCTATGGCAAGGGCTGCAGCGAGGAGGTGTGGGGCATCGAGAAGGAGAAGGGAAGAAGAACAGAAGAAGAGGAAGAAAAGAAGAAAAAAGAAGAAGAAGGAAAAGAGAGGGAAGAGGGAGAGGAGAGATGTGGCAGTAGTTAGGGCTGCAACACCTATGTTTCCCGTAGGAGGAAACAGAGGAGAGGATGTGTGTGGCGTCAGGGAGAAGAAGAGAAAAAGAGAAGAAGAAGAGGAGGGAAGACGTGGTTGCGGCACCTCTGTTTCCTGCAGGAGGAAACAGAGGAGAGGAGGCGTTGTGCGTTGGGGAGAAAAGGGGAAGAAGAGAAGGGAAAGAAGGAGAGGCTGGCACTGGGGCTGCAGCGGTGGCAGCTGCAGCTGCAAGAAAAGAAGGAGAGGAAGAAAAGAAGGTGAGGTAGAAGAGAGGAAGAAGAGCTGCGGCTGCAGTTGTGGCAGGGAAAGAGGAAGAGGAAGGAAGAAGGGAAGAAGAGGAAGAAGAGAAGGGGAAGATGGGGCTGTGACTGCGGCGATGGCAGCTGCAGTTGGAAGAGAAGAAGGAGAGGAAGAAGAGCAGGGGAGGAAGAAGAGGTTGTGGCTATGGTTTGGCTGCGGCCGTGGCTGCAGCTGCGACTGCAGCAGTTGCAGTTGGGAAAGAAGAGAAGGAAAGAAAGAAGAAGAGGGAGAAAAGAGGGAAGAAGAGGAAGAGGGGAAGGTGGCTGCGGTTGTGGCAGCGGCAGCGGCATGGCTGCGGCAGCGGTAGCTGTACGGTTGTGGCTGCGGCAGCAGCAACAACGGTGTGGCTGCAGCAATGGCAGCAGCGGTGTGGCTGTGGTAATGGCAGCGACAATGGCTGCGGCAGTTGTGTTTGGGGAAAGAAAAAGAAGGAACGAGAGAAGGGAGGAAGGAAGTAGCACAGTGAAAGGGGCTACGACGGTGGCTGTGTTTGTGATCGTGGCTGCGGTTGCAGCTGCAACTGTGGCAATGGCAGCAGCAGCAACGGCTAGGAAAAAAAGAAGGCAGAAGTAGAAAATGAAACAGGGAGAGGACATGGAGGAAAAATAAAAGAAGGATTTGGGCATACACCTTGTTCAGATCTTTGGATCAAAACCTTCGAAAGGCAAGTGTTTTGATCCTTTCTATTGCAAGTATTCTAATCTTTCCTATTACAAGTCTCATGATCCTTCTTTACTCTAATTTTTATCTCTGCATTTGCTTTGAATATGAGAAACTTTGAATTGTTCTAGCCTTGCATTTGATATATCTCCTGTTTAGACGTAACGATTTGAATCTGTGAAACTTCTGAGATCCTAACCTTTCTACCTTGTTATGGTTATAACTTCATGCACTGACCTCTGATTTGGACAAAACTTGTTTGATCAGAATATAAACTCATAAACCTTTCTTTTGATAGCTTAATTTAAGAATTTAGAATAAGTTTTCCTGCCTAAACATTTGTTTCAAATGAGCCTATAGATTCTACAAAATAGGGATCGTAATTTCTGACATTTTGATACTAAACTGCCTATAAGCCCCTGTTGGAAACTTTGATTTATTCAAAACTTATTTCATTGGAAAATAGACTCGTAGATCTTTCTTTTGATTCTGTGATTGAAAGATTTAGAGTCCAAATGTCTGCCCGATTATCTATTGAACCCGACCCTATGAATTTTGTAAAACAATGATTTTATTTTCTGACCTTTGGTTACTAAATCAATTGTAACTCTTTGTTGGAAACTTCGATTCATACGAAACTTATTTTATCTGAAAATCGATTGAAATATCTTTCTTTAATAGCTTTCTTGAGTATATTGGAGCACAACTAATAGTTTGAATCATTTGTTTAATACATCTCTCGAATTCTGCCAGAAATCGAGCTTTGGTCGATTTCGCATATTCCGGTTTCATTCCATTGGAAATTGATTTCATTTAGCTTCTTTGTTCAATTGAACTTTATATTACTGATTTGAATTCTTATAAGCTTTTGTTCTTAAATTATTTGTATTCTTGAAACCTATTGTGTAAAGTTTATGTTGTATCGAATCAACTTGCATAGGCATATGTATATCCCATTGTTTCGCATTTACTTTCGATATGTGCCTCTTCCAGTTTTATTTCCTTGGACATTAAATTCATCTAACCTTCTTATTTCAATTGAGCTATACGTGATTGCTCGGAATCCTTGTATTCTCTTGCTTTCATTTCTTTTCAAATCTGAATATATTTGTGAAAGATTATGTTTGCATCATATTGACTCGAAAGACATATGTACATTTTGTTGTTCCGTATGTGCTTCCGATATGTGCTAATTTTATTATTCATATTGTCCTTTGTACTCTGGTGTTTGTGGGATATTGTGAGCCTTTGCCAGAAATGGTAAAGAGAGTTATACATAGAGCCCGCGATGCTCTGTCAGCCTCCTATGACTTCACTCAGACGTGGGTGGATGGAGCTCCCAAACGTAGGGCAAATCTTATTGGTTGTTATGTTATTGTTGTATAAGTACATTTTGTATGAAATGAAATGTTGTCGATGAATCTGAATTGATACATTATGTAAAAGTTTTTAAAAAAATCTCTCTTATTTGAAATTTAAGAATGTTAAGTTTAGTTTACAATGATGTGAATTGGTGGTAAATGTGATAGAACCCTTGCAGATTCTAAACTTGGGGTTGATCTCTTTAGGGGATCGGCCTCCTTGGAACTCTATAGGGGTTCCTCCCTCCAAGTTGCTGCTCAAAGGCTGCAGAAAAGATTCATCTATTGCTTGAGAAAAGAGGAGGAATACATGGCTATTTATAGGGCTTCTAAACCCTAACTCCTAATAGGACTCCTACTTAAGACTCTTACTTCTAACCAACTCCTAATAGGACTCCTACTAAAGACTCCTATTCCCTTACAACTCATAATTCTTCTCTAAGAAAAAACCTCCTACATGAATGTCCCTCTCAATTAGGACTCTCCTAGCTAGAGTCCTAACAGAATGTCCCTCTCAATTAGGACTCTCCTAGCTAAAGTCCTAACAGTTTTACATGAATGTCCCTCTCAATTAGGACTCTCCTAGCTAGAGTCCTAACAAACCCGCCCTCTTCAAATCAGCCTTGTCCTCGAGGCTGACGATTTATGAATTTTGGGAATTTGATCTTCAAGTCATCATAGTTCTCCAAAGTGGCATCTTCTATTAGTAGGTTTGCCCACTTTATTAGCAATTCAGTAGTGGATTGTCGTCGTCGAGTCATAATCCGTCGATCAATAATGGCACTTGGCTAGGTTTGGAGTTCTCTTTGGGTAGTCATATTTGGTGGGTGGCTTTGGGCTGTCTCCAAGCACCTGTTTAAAACTTCCGGTTGGCTGTTGGTTTGTGGGTGATATGTCGTACTCCTTTTCAATTTAGTACCCTTATAGTGTAATTCTTTTGAGTCCCAATTGTAATGAGCCATGGGGCTTGGTGCTTCCTCCAATTTTTTTATAATCTTACTAGTATCTAAATCTTCCTGCCATTCCATCTTAATATCCTTAAGGAAGTCGCTGGTCGGAAGTGAAACGGTCGAAACTTCAACTTGCTCGGGTAGCTGCGAAAGCGCATCTGCAAGAACATTCTCTTTCCCCTTTTTGTAAGTTATTTCAAAATAAAATCCAAGAAGTTTTGTTACCCATTTTTGCTGCTCGGGGGAAGATATCTTCTGCTCCAAGAGATATTTTAGGCTTTTATGGTCGGTCTTGATTTGAAAGTATCGCCTGATCAAGTACAATCTCCACCTCGTTGCTGCGCGCACAATGGCGAGCATCTCCTTATCATATGTTGACATATTTTGATCGGAGGGAGATAATGTCTTGCTAGTGTATGCGAGTTGTCGACCATCTTGCATGAGAATGGCTCCAATTCTGACTCCAGATGTGTCGGCCTCAATAATGAAGGGTCGGTTGAAATCTGGTAGTGTTAGCACCGGCATCGTCGTCATGGCTGCCTTAAGTTTGTCGAAGGCAGCGGGGGCTCTATCCAACCATTGGAAGACATATTTTTCTAGTAAGGAAGTAAGTGGTGCACTGATCTTTCCATAGTTTTTCACGAACTTGTGGTAGTAGCCTGTTAAACCCAGAAAGCCATGTAGCAATTTAATGTTTCTCGAGGTCGACCAGTTTTGCATTGCTCCAATTTTGAAGGGGTCCACTGCCACACCTTCCTCTGATATGATATGCCCAAGATATTCCACCTTTTGTTGAGGAAAGCAAAAATTCGTGGTTGTTGTGTGTTCAAAAGGTGGTTTTCCGTATGTCTTCTTCGCATGCTCGTATTTGATGATACTTGGATCAAAGGTCCAGCTTTGTAAAGATTTGTGCTCCCTTTCATCTAGCAATTCATCTACTATTGGAATAAAGTATTTTTCCTTGATGATTATGCCATTGAGAGCTCGGTAATCAACACATATTCGCCTTGTTCCGTCCTTCTTGCGTACAAGTAGCACCGGCGAAGAGTAGAGGTTGCAACTTGGCCGAATAACTCCTGTTTCGAGCATCTCTTTTATAATCCTTTCTATTTCATCCTTCTGGAGATATGGATACTGATATGGTTGAGCATTTGCTGAAGATTTGCCTGGAAGAATCATTATACAATGATCATGCCGACAGGTAAGAGGTAGGTTGCGCGGTTCGTCAAATATATTTGAAAATTCAGTAAGCAAAGGAAGTAGATTTGGATCTTCAAATTCTGTTGGCTCTCCCTTAGATTGCTGCTCAAGTTGTGCCAAAAAACCGCTGCATGCTTTATGCAAAACCTTCTCCATTTGTTGTGTGCAAATCATCGTTACGTCGCCCTCACGTTTCCCATGCAGTATCACTTGTTTCTCCTTACTGTAAAATTTTATAAATAGTTGCATAAAATTCCAAGAAATATCACCTAATGTTATCAACCATTTAATTCTGAGTATGGCCTCATAATCATCAAGAGGGAGGAGGAAGAAATCTGCAATTATCTCTTGGTCCTCCAGCAACAGTTTCACCTGCGGGCACCTATGATCACACTTCAAAATCTGTCCGTTGGCGACCTTAGTGACAAACCTGCTGCAATTCTCAATAGGTAAGTTCATATGGACAGCAACCTTACTGTTTAGAAAGTTATTAGTGATGCCCGTGTCGATGAGAACAGTGATCGGTTGTTGTTTGAGAAGGCCTCCAACTTTCATCGTTTGCGGGTTTGAGTAGCCAGCTAGTGTTTGTACCGTAACTTCGGTCGGTTGTGGCTCTTCTTCTGCATCTTTTTCTTCATGTTCAAGGCTCTCTTCTGAATGTTCAATGACCTCTTCTTCTATCGGTTCAATCATAAGAAGTCCTCCTTTACTACAGCGATGCTCACGGCTCCACGGCTCGTCACAATGCCAACATAACCCCTTCGCATATCGCTCCCGAAGCTCTTCTCCTGTTAACCTCTTTGGTGCAGGGACTTGGTCGACAGTAGGGGGGGCTGAGGGCTTCAATATTACTAGTTGAGGAGCGACCCTAGTCCTCCGAGCTTCATGGTTCAATTGCTCCTCTTGATGTCGTGCGAAAGAGATGGCTGCCATAAGCATGTACGGTTGTCGCGCTTTAACTTCTCCTCGGATTTCCGGCTTCAAGCCCTCAATGAAGGTCCTCAATAGCTGTTTTTGAGACCAATCATGATTTTGATTAGATAACCTTTCAAACCTGGTTTGGTACTCCTGAATGGTGGAGGTTTGTCGGATCTTTGCTAGTTGTTCGTCAATATTCTCGTAATCGGTTGGTCTGAAGCGGATCAGCAGTCCTTCTTTGAATTGTTGCCATGAAAGGACTCCATAAGTATGTTCAAACTGTTTAAACCATTGTATAGCATCCCCTTCAAGATGTATAGCTGCAATTTTCACCATAGATGCATCTGCGATTTTGTGGTACCGAAAATATCGCTCCGCGCGTGAGATCCAACCAATCGGGTCTCCTTCTTCCCATCTAGGGAAGTCCACTCTCATGCATGGATAGTTGGGGTCGGTCATAGAGCCTACTCTCCCTTGGAAGTCATCTCTTCGGGCTTGGTGTGATTGGGCAAAGCTCTCTCCTTGATATGATTTCTTCGGGCTTAGTGGTCGGCCCAATCTGAGTTCGGTAAAGAGCATCCGAATCTTATCCTCCATTCGTGCCTCCAAAGCTTCGAATTTAGCATTGATTGCCTCCTTAGATACCATAGTATATGGCCCCAAATCAATGATGTTAAGATCTCTCTTTTGCTGTTGGGTTAAAGGCATGTATAGATTGATTGAAGTGATGGTCGAAAGTGTTGGTGGATTGGTGGATGTAGGCTGCGGTTTAGGCTTGTTTTGTGGCTGTTTTGGGTGCAGTTTGAGGGTGTGGTTTGGTAGAGTTTTAGGGCTGTGGATGAAAGTTTTGGATCTGTGGTAGATGGTAGCAAAGGTTTGACAGAAATCCGTGGAAGTTGCAGCAAGTATGTGCTGTCTTGTAAGAGTAGAATTGTCGTCGAAGAAACAACGGTTTCTCGACGTAATTTCCACCAAAAACTTGAGAGAATTGAGGAGGGAATTGATAGAAAAATCACAGTTTATATGACAGCAAGGATATCTAATTTAATCAAAAAAATTTCGGCAGTATAATAGCAAGGAAATTGGTGCAAGTTGCAATTACAGAATTATCGTCGAAAAATTTCAGCGGGTTACGATGAAAATTTACAGCAACATAAAATCATTTTTAGAGATGAATTTCTTAATAGATAAATCTTAGATGGAAGTCAAGATGATCTATGAAGTGTATAAGAAATTTCATTCAAAAAGATTGCAAATAGATGGGTTAAGGCAACGATATGCAGCTGAAATTTTCTGCAGCATAGATTTTCAAGTGCAGCAGATTGGACATAAAAGATCAGTAGTTTATATTGAGAATTTTTCGATGAAACCAAAGGGAAATCTACTGTTAGGAAGTGTCAAAGATGTCATAAAAATTTCGTAGAAATTTGTATATAAAAAGCATAGTAGCAAGATCAAACAGATGGTGCTATGCGGCTTGAATTCTGCAATTCAAGTGCAGCAGATTGGACATAAAAGATCAGTAGTTTATATTGAGAATTTTTTGATGAAACCAAAGGAAAATCCACTATTAAGAAGTGTCAAAGATGTCATAAAAATTTCGTAGAAATTTGGATAGAAAAAGCACAGTAGCAAGATCAAACAGATGGTGCTATGCGGCTGGAATTCTGCAATGTATCTTTCGTCGTAGAGATGAAAACTTTGTGACGAAAAGTTTATGCAGCAATATAGGAACAAATTTTTTTTTTTTTTTGGATTTTCGAATAAGGATAACTAAATTGCAGCAGCAGTAAGGTAGGAAACCAGAACCTGTTGCAATTCACGGGGAGATCAAAGGATGATCCGCGGTGGTGGAGATGATTGCGAAATTCGGTGACGATCTTTTAAGCAATTGTGGGAATTGCTTTGGATGGTTGTAGAGGGTTGATGGATGGCTGTCGAAGGGCAGCGAGACGCCAAGAACGTTGCTCTGATACCAGGTGATAGAACCCTTGCAGATTCTAAACTTGGGGTTGATCTCTTTAGGGGATCGGCCTCCTTGGAACTCTATAGGGGTTTCTCCCTCCAAGTTGCTGCTCAAAGGCTGCAGAAAAGATTCATATATTGCTTGAGAAAAGAGGAGGAATACATGGCTATTTATAGGGCTTCTAAACCCTAACTCCTAATAGGACTCCTACTTAAGACCCTTACTTCTAACCAACTCCTAATAGGACTCCTACTAAAGACTCCTATTCCCTTACAACTCATAATTCTTCTCTAAGAAAAAACCTCCTACATGAATGTCCCTCTTAATTAGGACTCTCCTAACTAGAGTCATAACAGAATGTCCCTCTCAATTAGGACTCTCCTAGCTAGAGTCCTAACAGAATGTCCCTCTCAATTAGGACTCTCCTAGCTAAAGTCCTAACAGTTTTACATGAATGTCCCTCTCAATTAGGACTCTCCTAGCTAGAGTCCTAACAAAATGGTTGGAGTCTTGATTGTATAAATTGTTTACCTTGTGGATTTGTAAGTATTGTTAATGTTTTGTTAAGTTGACTTGGGTTTCCATAAATGTGAATTATCGAGTGATGTGATATATGATTATAAACTGCATAGGTTTTATGGATGTAAATTTGATTGAATGTTTTTCAATGTCCTCAAATGTTAGTTTGGATCCTGAATTATTGTTGAATTATAATATTATCAATTTTGAGTTAGGTTCATATCTCCTAAATAAGAATTAAATTCAAGGGGGCATGACAGAAACAACCCTTACAAGCCTTACACCTCTTTTAAATGATCACAAGACTTAGAAAGGGAGGAGGACTCTTAGCATTTTTATAACACTTTTAACACCCCAAGACTACAATATATTATTCACACTTTTGTACCCTTTCATGTAGAAAAGGGTGGGATATTTATAGGCTCCAATAGTTTCAAAATTGGAGCCAAAAAGTGTCTCATCCCAGATTTTCGGGGTATTGGTGGCACCACCATTAATATTGGGCGATATCACCGCCTACAGACTGACACTAGGCGATACCACCACTCAGTCTGGGCGGTACGACCGCCTGACAGAGCTCGAAGATCGAGCTCTGGTAGTACCACTACCTAGACCACCTAGGAGATTGAGTCCTAGGCGGTGCCACCACTGGCCATGACTTCAGGTGCTGAATGGGCTGTTCAACCGGCCTAATTCAGCCTTGTTAAGGGCCCAGTTGGCCCCTAACTGAGTTAGTGAGATTACCTCCCAATCCTAACTCAACTTATAGTCTAACTACGATAATTAAGACATTTGACTAAGCAATCTCTGTCCGGTATGTCAATTGTTCTCTCAGCGAACTTCTAGCAAACTCCCGACGAACTCTTAGCGAACTTTCAACGAACTCTCGGCGGGCTCTCGATAAACTCTCGGTAAGCTTCTGGTAAATTCCTCGCACATTGATAGGACCCTAGCAGGGTTGGGTCCTACTCAACCAAGAAGCAGCTAATAAAACCTTGTGAGATTGTAATAAATCTCACCTAGCCGCCTCTATCCTATAAAGAAGAATTGCTAGGGTTTATATTTGGGCGTTTGGGCTTCCTAGCCGCCACCCCCTTTTATTGGGCTAGTTGGTTAGGGTTGAGGGCAAAAGGGGTATCTCACTTAGGAAGCAGCCTCTAGGGCTAGAGTTTGGAGCCCTATATAAGCAACACCTTGCCTTTGACAATACCCCTTAGTCACTAGCCTTGCTTTATAGGTCTCTACCTTTCTATCTACTCCGATCTTTTTCTTAAAGATCCACTTGCAACTGATGGGTACAATACCTTCTCTGTAAGATACTCTTTGTAGTTCCTCTTCCAGTGCTCATCTTTGCCATAGTGAAAGCATTGGCCTTTATCCTTTGTCGAGTCTTTCTTAGCAACCTTTGCTTTACCTGGTCTGCCCTTGCCCTTGCCCTTCTTAAGGGACTTTTCTATTTTTCTTTTCTTTCTGGTCTCACTAGTGTAGAGAACTGGCTTCTCCTTTTTTATAGTGCTCTCTGCCTCCCTCAACATATTGAGGAGCTCCGGGAGAGTCACCTCAAGCTTGTTCATATTAAAATTCATTATGAACTATGAAAAAGAATCAGGTAGGGACTGAAGCACAATGTCCACACACAAGTTATCCTCCAGGACCATTCTTAGACTTGTGAGTGTCTCTATCCACTCAATCATCGTTAGGACATAGTTCTAAACCGGTGTCCCCTAAGTCATCCTAGCGTGGAAGAGGCTCTTGGATATCTCATATCGTTGAGTCCTTCCTTGTTCCTCAAACAGTTTGCGGACATGTAGGAAAATGAATCTAGCATCCATCTTTTCATGTTGTCTTTGTAATTCAAGAGTCATAGAGCCTAACATGTAACACTGAGCAAGAGTGGAGTCATCAATGCACTTCATGTAGTGAGCGATCTCATCCTTGCTTGCCCCTTCCTTGGGTGTAGGCATCATTGTATCAAGGACGTACGTGATTTTCTCTGCCGTGAGAACAATTCTCAAGTTGCGGAGTCAATCCGTATAATTTGGACTAGTGAGGCGGTTGACATCAAATATGCCACATAAGGGATTTGAAAGTGACATTTTCTAAAAATAAAGATGTAGTAGAAATGAATAACATACAGATTTTATAAAAAATAAACAATCAAGATATGGACTTCTATCTTAATATACTTCAACTATTTTACTGGCAAGTCACGTGACACCCTCAACACCTGAAACGGAAGTCTCCGGTAGACTTCTAGTGGGGATCAGGATCCAATTAGTGTCTTAGTGTAACCTCGAGGGACTAGACCAATCACACTAAGCTCAAAAGGTAGGCAACTCTTGCCGATCACAACTCCTTATGATTCTCGTCCTATTCGACCTCCGAATCACCATGGTCTCGAGCGACTCGACCAACCATGATACTCGGTTAAGTCAACACCATCGTTACAAGATGATTCTGATTCGATGATATACTCTTAAGGGACTCGACCAAGCATACCATGTTCTCTGGTCACTGATGATATCTCTATGTCGTAGGCAAGATAGCGAATTACGATATAGGTGAGCCTCGAGGGACTCGACTAACTCAACCTATACCGGGAATCGATCCCTACCTATAACGATGGAAGCCCACGTGAGTCAATCTAATTGCCTCACATTTACCGACTTAATATTATCGAGCGAGGGGTTTCTATGATTTGGTCTCCTAATATGACATGCCACACATATACATATTTAATATATATCTATATCGCATACAATATATATATATATATATATATATAGTAGGTGTATAAGCAATCATACCAGATGATCATGGACCATAACCTAATATGATTATGTTAGAACCCTTGCAGATTCTAAACTTGGGATTGATCTCTTTAGGGGATCGGCCTCCTTGGAACTCTATAGGGGTTTCTTCCTCCAAGTTGCTGCTCAAAGGCTGTAGAAAATATTCATCTATTTCTTATAAAAAGAGGAGGAATACATGGCTATTTATAGGGCTTCTAAACCCTAACTCCTGATAGGACTCTTACTCAAGACTTCTACTTCTAACCAACTTCTAATAGGGCTCCTACTCAAGACTCTTATTCCTTTACAACTCCTAATTCTTCTCTAAGAAACAACCTCCTAACCCTAGTCAGACTCTTCACTTATTTGATAGGGGTCAGCTTAGGTAGGTTTTACATGAATGTCCCTCTCAATTAGAACTCTCCTAGCTAGAGTTCTAATAAACCCGCCCTCTTTAAATCAGCCTTGTCCTCAAGGCTAACGATTCATGAATTCTGAGAATTTGATCTTCAAGTCATCATAGTTCTCCCAAGTGGCATCTTCTGTTGGTAGGTTTGCCCACTGTATTAGCACTTCAGTAGTGGGTCGTCGTCATCGAGTCACGATCTGTCGATCAATAGCTTTGGGCTGTCTCCAAAAACCTATTTACAACTTCTGTCTTGTTAGGATCGAGAGCACTAAGAGGGGGGGGGGGTGAATTAGTGCAGTGGATATCTTACAGCAATTTAAAAGCTAAAGCTGCGTTCGTCCGATAAAAAATGATTTCGATATAAAAGCAAAATCACAGTGCAGTTTGCGTCTAAGCGCAGTTTTGCGTCTAAGCGCAGTTTGCGTCTAAACACAGTTTGCGTCTAAGCGCAGTTTGCGTCTAAACTCAGTTTTACGTCCAAACGCAGTTTTACGTCAAAACGCAGTTTTACGTCTAAACGCAGTTTTACGTCTAAACGTAGTTTTGCGTCTAAACGTAGTTTTACGTCTAAACGCAGTTTTACGTCTAAACGCAGTTTTACGTCTTAAACGCAGTTTTGCGTCTAAACGCAGTTTTACGTCTAAACGTAATTTTACGTCTAAATGTAGTTTTGCGTCTAAAAGCAGTTTTGAACCTTGAAAAGCGTTTTACGTAGAAAGCAATTTGCAGTTATAAATGGAATCCGAATGTAAGCGTAAACTGCAGTGTGAAGATCGTACGAAAACACGATTTACGTTTGAATGCAGATTCTGAAAGATCAGAGCTTAGAAACTCGTTCGTAAAGGCGCAGAGGGCAGTAGCAATGTAGGAGGTTTGCAGTAATGATAAAGTGCTCAAGGTAAAAGCAAACCAGAGATTTAGAGTGGTTCGGTCAGTCTTGACCTACTCCACTTTTGGCTTCCTCCTCCGACGAGGTCACCGACGTCAACTAGCTGCCTTCCTTCAATGGGCGAAGGCTAACTGCCCTTTTACAGTTTCTCTCCTTTTGACAGGCTCAGGAGACAACCATTACAGATCCTTTCTCTCCTCTCTTTACAACTCAAAACTTGAAGAACAGAAGGAGGAGAACTTTAGGACTTTACACAAATTTGAGCTCTTAGAATCACTGAAAAGATCAAGAATTCGGTGTGGATCTGTTACTTTTCAGTGCTGAATGGGTGGGGTATTTATAGGCCCCAACCAGTTCAAATTTGGAGCTCAAAACGATCAAATCGATCAAATCCCAGAATTCTGGGATCAGACGGTTGCACCTCTTGACTGGAGAGGTGGCACCGCCTGGCAGAGCTCGACGACTGAGCTCAGGCGATTGCACCTCTCTGCCAGAGCTCAAAGACTGAGCTCGATGGTTGCACCGCCTGGCAGAGCTCGAAGACTGAGCTCGGTGGTTGCACCGCCTGGCAGAGCTCGAAGTCTGAGCTCGGTGGTTGCATCACCTGGCAGAGCTCGAAACTGAGCTCAGGCTGATGCACCACTCTGCCAGAGCTCGAAGACTGAGCTCGGTGGTTGCATCACCTGGCAGAGCTCGAGACTGAGCTCAGGCTGATGCACCTCTCTGCCAGAGCTCGAAGACTGAGCTCGGTGGTTGCACCGCCTGGCAGAGCTCGAAACTTGAGCTCTGGCGGTGCTACCTCTTGACAGAGGAGGTTGCACCGCCCAGTCTAGCTCGAAGACTGAGCTCTGGGCGGTTGCACCTCTTGGCTGGGGCGGTTGCACCGCCCAGCCTCGCAGCCCTGGCGGTTGCACCTCCTGGCTGGGGCGGTTGCACCGCCTGGTGCAATCAGGGTCCGAATGGTTCGCTCCATTCGGCCCAATTTGAATCTTTTCAGGGGCCCAATTGCCCCAAGATTAAGCTAATGGGATCACCTCCCATTTTCAAGCTTAATCATCGTGCTAACTACGATTAACTCTAAGACAACTTCTGCAGCTATGCTCCGATGCGTCAATCGCTTCTTCCGGCGAGTTTCCGGCGAACTTCCGTCGATCATCCGATAAACCCTCGGTGATCCTTCTGCGGACATCCGGCATACTCCTGGACTTTCCGACGATCCACTTGGCGAGTTCCGACGAGCTTCGCTTGGCAAGCTTCTGGACTTCTCGGATCTGTTCTCGCTGAACCTCCGACGACCGTCTGAACTTCCGTCGAACTCTCGAACTCCCAACGTGATCATGATCTTGACTCCGGCGCAACACCTGCTGCTTGTCTTACTCTCATCGTAGTTAATCCTGCACACTTATCTCAACACATAGATTAGATAACAAATGACAATTGACTTCATCATCAAAATCCGAGATTCAACAATCTCCCCCTTTTTGATGATGACAATCAATTGATAAAGGAGTTGTCCTTAACTCCCCCTATCTATATGCCATAGTTGAGATAAGTCAACCTTGAATTCAAGACCTAAGAATTCAAGTGACGTATTGATAAGTTAGATCAGTTAAACTTATCAATGCTCCCATCATGATGCCCATCATGATGTATCTCTTCAAGAATGATGTCAAGGCATGACATACATCATCAAGTTTGTATGATAGTGTTTGTAACTATTCATCATGTAATCATATAAAGCTACGAAGGACTTTTTACATGATGCACACATTTGAGATTTTCTAGCAAGTTTGCATTTTCTTCACAATATAGAATATCAAATCAAGACATGATGCAAACTATAGCACATGTTCACATATCTCTTGGTGATGCAAGGATGGCATAACTATAACATTGTTTATAGCATCACTCAAGTATTTGCAACTATGACATAGACATGATTATGGCAGTTCAGCTATGACATAGTGTTTATCAATTCATATTGTTTCTCCCCCTTTGTCATCAACAAAAAGCATGATAGCATTATCAAGCACATAAAGGAAGTCATGACACATATAATACTTTGAATATCTCTTTATTGTTTGTTGCTTGAAGGAGGAAAGTCATTTTTCAAAAAGTTTTGTACAGGAAAATCCCATTTTTAGCATACAAACCGAAAAATGAACTTCTTACATGCATTTAGTTAAAAATATTTGTCACATAATTTGCAACATGCGATGTCAAGGCATGTAATAGTAATAACATCCGAAAAATAATAATTTTTTAAGTATTCGGACACATCAACATTCCTAATTCTCTTTTTATGTAATCAAATTGTTCTTCACATAGGGGTTTTGTGAAGATATCAGCTAGTTGATGTTTGGTATCAATAAACTCTATGGTTACATCATGATTAGTGACATGATCTCGTATAAAGTGATGTCTAATATCAATGTGTTTTGTTCTTGAGTGTTGTATAGGATTTTTAGTTAAGCATATTGCACTCGTGTTATCACATTTAATGGGAATATCTTTAAGATTCACTTTGTAATCTTCTAAAGTGTTTTTCATCCATACAACTTGTGCACAGCATGCACTTGCTGCAATGTATTCAGCTTCGGTTGTTGATAGAGCAACCGAGTTTTGTTTCTTAGATGACCAGGATACAAGGGCATGTCCTAAAAATTGACATGATCCTGATGTGCTTTTTCTGTCTAGTCTACAGCCAGCGAAGTCTGCATCAGCATAAGCTGTTAATTCAAAATTTTCTGATTTTGGGTACCATAATCCTAGATTGGTAGTTCCATTAAGATATCTGAGTATTCTTTTGACTGCTTTGAGATGAGATATCTTAGGGTCTGATTGAAATCTAGCACAAAGTCCTACACTGAACATGATGTCTGGTCTGGTGGCAGTGAGGTAAAGTAAACTTCCTATCATACCCCTATAGGTTTTTTGATCGAAGCTTTCTCCATTCTCATCAATTTCTAACTTAGTGGAGGTGCTCATAGGAGTGTCAATGGCTTTTGAATTATTCATTTTGAACTTCTTTAGCAAACTCACAGCATATTTGGTTTGACTAATAAAGATGCCATTGCTTAGTTGTTTGATTTGTAGGCCTAAGAAGAATGTTAACTCTCCCATTAGACTCATTTCGAATTCATGACTCATAGTTTTCGCAAAGGATTCACAAAGAGATTCATTTGTAGAACCAAAGATAATATCATCAACATAAATTTGAACAATGAGAAAATTGTTTTCAAAGTTCTTGATGAATAATGTAGTATCAACCTTGCCTTTTATGAAATTATTTTCAATAAGAAAAGAACTAAGTCTCTCATACCAAGCCCTAGGAGCTTGTTTTAGACCATAGAGAGCTTTAGTTAATCTAAACACATGATTAGGGAGACTATTATTTTTAAATCCAGGAGGTTGTTCAACATAGACTTCTTCGGAAATAAAGCCATTAAGAAAGGCGCTTTTAACATCCATTTGAAACAACTTAAAATTATTACTGCTAGCGTAGGCAAGGAGCATCCTTATGGCTTCCAATCGTGCCACAGGAGCGAAGGTTTCTTCGTAATCGATACCTTCTTCTTGGTTGAAACCTTTGGCCACTAATCTAGCCTTGTTTCTAACCACGATACCATTTTCATTTTGCTTGTTTCTGAAGACCCATTTAGTACCAATAACTAGATGGTCATTTGGCCTAGGAATAAGCTTCCACACTCCATTTCTTTCAAATTGATTTAATTCATCTTGCATTGCGATAATCCATGAATCATCTTTCATGGCTTCATCAACGCATTTGGGTTCAATTTGGGAGAGAAAGGCGGTATTTGCACAAAAGGTTTTAAGAGAAGATCGTGTTTGAACTCCCTTTGATGTGTCTCCTAAGATTAGCTCCTTAGGATGAGCATCTATATACTTCCAATCCTTGGGTAAGGAAATCTGAGAAGTGGATGCATCCAAGTTGCTAGTTGGAGACGGGGTCTCGTTTAAATTTAAAGAATCAAAATTAACATCATCGTCAAGATCATTTTTCGTGAGTTCAGAAGTCTCATTGAAAACAACATGAATGGATTCTTCAATAATTAGAGTTCTTTTATTAAAGATACGAAAGGCTTTAGAAACTGTAGAATAACCAAGAAAGATTCCTTCATCGGATTTAGCATCAAATTTTTCTAAGTTGTCTTTTTCATTCAAGATAAAACACTTACACCCAAAGACTTTGAAATATGAAACGTTGGGTTTTTTATTGTTCCATAACTCATAGGGAGTTTTGGTTAGTAGAGGTCTCACTAGAACTCTATTTAAGATATAGCATGCAGTATTTACAGCTTCGACCCAAAAATATTTGGGTAGGTTATGTTCATTTAACATGGTTCTTGCCATTTCTTGTAAATTTCGATTTTTTCTTTCTACAACTCCATTTTGTTGAGGGTTTCTAGGAGTAGAGAAATTATGGTTGTATCCATTGAGTTCACAAAATTCTTGGAAATCATGGTTTTGAAATTCACCACCATGATCACTTCTAATTGACGAAATCATAGAACCTTTCTCATTCTGAACGAGTTTGCAAAACTTGGTAAAAGATCTAAGGCATTCACTTTTCTGTTTTAAAAAGTAAGTCCATGTGTATCTGCTATAGTCATCTATGATGACGAAAGCGTATTTGCTACCTCCTAGGCTTGATGTGGAGATGGGTCCGAACAAGTCCATATGGATCAATTGTAAGGGCCTAGAGGTGCTTACTTGATTTTTAGATTTGAAGCTACTCTTAATTTGTTTACCTAATTGGCAGGCATCACATACATTATCTTTGATGAACTTGATATGAGGAATTCCTCTTACAAGTTCTTTGGATGATATTTGAGTGATTAGCTTCATGCTAGCATGACCTAATCTTCTGTGCCATATCCAAGCATTCTCATTTAAAGCAGAAAAACATGTTTCATTACATAAATCATCGATGTCAATAGTGTATACGTTATTTTGTTTTAATGCAATCATAGATATGTTTTTGTGAGGTTTTTCAATGACGCAAGCATTAGATTCAAATTTGATGATATATCCTTTATCACATAATTGACTAATGCTTAGGAGGTTATGTTTTAGACCATCAACTAGCAAAACATCTTCAATAGAAAAGTTGGATTTGTTACCTATCGTTCCTTTGCCAATGATTTTACCCTTGTTGTTGTCTCCGAAGGTGACATATCCTTCGTTTATGCTAGAGAGCTTAGAGAATTGGGATGAATCTCCGGTCATATGCCTTGAGCATCCACTGTCAAGGTACCATCTCTTGCTCCTAGCTTGCGATGGTTTAGTTTTCTACAAGAAAGGATGATGTTTAGGTACCCATTTGCTTTTGGGTTCCTCACAAATATATCTACATTTTTTATCATGTTGCATAGAATTTGTCATGGTTCCTTTAGGAACCCATATTAATTTGTTTGGACTTATTTTCTTGAATGGACAACAATGTGTCTTGTGACCAAACTTGCAACAAAAGTTGCATTTGCTTCTAACATGTAAGATGGGGCCTTTTACAAAGGTAGTTGGATTTTGGTGAGGACTCCTCACAAATCCAATCCCACTTCTTTTGGGAGCATGACCCTTGTTTGTAAGGATCATGTTTAATGACTTGCTACCAACCTCGAATTTCTTCAAGGTGTCCTTAAGTAGCAAGTTTTCTTTTTGCATAGTTTCTAAATCATGACATTTGATACATGAATTTAAACTATCATGATGTTCGACTTTTAACTTATCAAACTCACAAGTAAGACTATCATGCATCTTTTTCAGCAATTTATATTTTCTACTTATACTCTTGCATTCGTCAAATAATTCATTGAAGGCATTTAATAATTCATCGAAAGATAAATCAGCATCTAATAAATCCGTTACCTCCTCTCCGATGGCCATCAGGGCGTAATGAGCAACTTGCTCGGTGTTGGACTCCTCTTCTTCAGATGCGCTCGAGTCATCCCATGTTGCTTGAAGAGCCTTCTTCTTTGATGTTCTTTTTTTGACTTGGGGACAATCATTCTTGTAGTGTCCCGGCTTTTTACATTCGTAGCAGATCACTTGGTCCTTCTTGGGTTCAAGTTTATTTTTCACATCGTTTTTAAACTTGTTTCTTTTGAAGAATTTCTTAAACTTTCTTGTCAAAAGTGCCAAGTCATCATCACAGTCCTCATCACTTGAGTTTTCTCTCAAGTGGCATTCAGAAGTTTTAAGTGCCATATCCTTCCTGTTCTTTGGAAGGATGTCTTCTTGCTCTTCATGAGCTTTGCAAGTCATTTCGTAGGTCATTAATGACCCGATTAGTTCTTCAAGAGGGAAGTTGCGCAGATCTTTTGCCTCTTGAATGGCAGTGACTTTAGGATCCCAACTTTTAGGAAGGGATCTTAGTATTTTATTTACGAGTTCAAAATCCGAAAAACTTTTTCCGAGTCCTTTTAGACCGTTGACGACATCCGTGAAATGGGTAAACATGTCGCCAATGGTTTCACTCGGTTTCATTCGGAAAAGTTCAAAAGAATGCAGCAACAGATTGATTTTTGACTCTTTCACTCTACTTGTGCCCTCTGTTGAATCTCGGATTTTGATGATGAAGTCAATTGTCATTTGTTATCTAATCTATGTGTTGAGATAAGTGTGCAGGATTAACTACGATGAGATTAAGACAAGCAGCAGGAGTTGCGCCGGAGTCAAGATCATGATCACGTTGGGAGTTCGAGAGTTCGACGGAAGTTCGGACGGTCGTCGGAGGTTCAGAGAGAACAGATCCGAGAAGTCCAGAAGCTTGCCAAGCGAAGCTCGTCGGAACTCGCCAAGTGGATCGTCGCAAAGTCCAGGAGTATGCCGGATGTCCGCAGAAGGATCACCGAGGGTTATCGGTTGATCGACGGAAGTTGGCCGGAAACTCGCCGGAAGAAGCGATTGACGCATCGGAGCAAGCTGCAGAAGTTGTCTTAGAGATAATCGTAGTTAGCACGATGATTAAGCAGGAAAATGGGAGGTGATCCCATTAGCTTAATCTTGGGGCAATTGGGCCCCTGAAAAGATTCAAAGTGGGTCGAATGGAGTGAACCATTCGGACCCTGATTGCACCAGGAGGTGCAACCGCCCCAGCCAGGAGGTGCAACCGCCTGGGCTGTGGGGTTGAGAGGTGCAACCGCCCCAGCCAGGAGGTGCAACCGCCTGGGCTGTGGGGCTGGGAGGTGCAACCGCCCCAGCCAGGAGGTGCAACCGCCAGGGTTGCAAGGCTGGGAGGTGCAACCGCTCCAGCCAAGAGGTTGCACCGCCAGAGCTCAAGTTCCGAGCTCTGCCAGGCGATGCAACCACCAAGCTCAGTCTTCGAGCTTTGGCAGAGTGGTGCATCAGCCTGAGCTCAGTCTCGAGCTTTGCCAGGTGATGCATTCACCAAGCTCAGTCTTCGAGCTCTGGCAGAATGGTGCATCAGCTTGAGCTCAGTTTGGAGCTCTGCCAAGTGATGCAACCACCAAGCTCAGATTTCGAGCTCTGCCAGGTGATGCAACCACCAAGCTCAGTCTTCGAGCTCTGCCAGGTGATGCAACCATTGAGCTCAGTCTTCGAGCTCTGGCAGAGAAGAAGCAATCGGCAGAGCTCAGTCTTCGAGCTCTGCCAGGCGGTGCCACCTCTCCAGTCGAGAGGTGCAACCGCCTGATCCCAGAATTCTGGGATTTGATCGATTTGATCGTTTTGAGCTCGAATTTTGAATTGGGTTGGGGCCTATAAATACCCCACCCATTCAGCACTGAAAAGATACAGACCTATACCGAAATTGTGATCTTTTCTGTGATTCTAAAGAGCTCAAAAGTGTTGTAAAGCCCTTGAGTCTCCTCCTTCTGTTCTTCAAGTTTTCAACTGTAAAGTGAGGAGAGAAAGGTCTGTAAAGGTTGTCTCCTAAGCCTGTCAAAAGGAGAGAAACTGTAAGAGGGAAGTTTGGCCTTCGCCCATTGAAGGAAGGCACCTAGTTGACGTCGGCAACCTCATCGGTGGAGGAAGCCAAAAGTGGAGTAGGTCAAGGCTGACCGAACCACTCTAAATCTCTGGTTTGCGTTTATTTTCGAGCACTTTATCATTACTGCAAACCTCCCTCGTCACTACTGCTCTCTGCGCTTTCACGAACAAGTTCTAAGTGCTGTTCTTCCAATTCTGCATTCAGACGTAAACTCGTATTTTCATACATTACAGTTTACGTTTACGTTTGATTCTGCAGAACTGTTTTCCGTGCTTTTACGAACGAGCTTCTTTGCAGTTTACGCTTACATTTTAATCCTATTAATAACTGCAATCTGTCCTCTACGATTTTACGAACGAGTTTCAACATTTAGACGTAAAACTGCATTCAGACGTAAATCGGCTTTCCTCGCTCAATCATCAGATTTCAGTTCACGTTTACGTCTTGTTTTCAACTGCATACTGCCTTCTGTGATTATACAAACAAGTTTCAAAGTTTAGACGTAAATCTGCGTCTAGACGTAAAACTGCGTTTAGACGTAAATCTGCGTTTAGACGTAAAACTGCGTTTAGACGTAAAACTACGTTTAGACGTAAATCTGCGTTTAAACGTAAAACTACGTTTAGACGTAAATCTGCATTTAGACGTAAATCTACGTTTAGACGTAAATCTGAGTTTAGACGCAAAACTGCGCTTAGACGCAAATCTGCGCTTAGACGCAAAACTGCGCTTAGACGCAAAACTGCGCTTAAACGCAATCTGCGCTTAGACGCAAACTGCACTTAGATACAAACTGAGAATTTGCTTTTGCATCATAATAGTTTTTGAACGAACGCAGCTTTTGGTTTTTTGTAAGATTTCCGCTGCACTAATTCACCCCCCCCCTCTTAGTGCTCTCGATCCTAACAATTGGTATCAGAGCTCGGTTAACTCTCTAAAGGATTAAAACCCAAGAGAGATGGCATACGCCGGAAACCAAGAGGGGCATTCGATTACACGTCCACCCATGTTCAGTGGAACGGACTACACTTACTGGAAGACCCGAATGAGGATCTTTCTTATTTCTATGGATTTTGAACTATGGAACCTTGTTGAAAATGGATTTTCAAAATCTTCTCTTCCAATGATCGATTGGAACGATTTGGAAAAGAAGGCTTTCGCTCTTAATGCAAAGGCTATGAATGCCTTATTTTGCGCACTAGATAAAAACGAATTTAATCGTGTTTCAACTTGCGAAACTGCTTTTGATATTTGGCACACACTTGAAGTGACCCACGAGGGCACAAGTAGAGTGAAAGAGTCAAAAATCAATCTGTTGCTGCATTCTTTTGAACTTTTTCGAATGAAACCGAGTGAAACCATTGGCGACATGTTTACCCGTTTCACGGATGTCGTCAACGGTTTAAAAGGTCTCGGAAAGAGCTTTTCGGATTTTGAGCTTGTGAATAAGATACTAAGATCCCTTCCTAAGAGTTGGGATCCTAAAGTCACCGCCATTCAAGAGGCAAAAGATCTGCAAAATTTCCCTCTTGAAGAACTAATCGGGTCATTAATGACCTACGAAATGACCTGCAAAGCTCATGAAGAGCAAGAAGACATCCTTCCAAAGAACAGGAAGGATATGGCACTTAAAACTTCTGAATACCACTTGAGAGAAATCTCAAGTGATGAGGATTGTGACGATGACCTGGCACTTTTGACAAGAAAGTTTAAGAAATTCTTCAAAAGAAACAAGTTTAAAAACGATGTGAAAAATAAACTTGAATCAAAGAAGGACCAAGTAATCTGCTACGAGTGTAAAAAGCCGGGACATTACAAAAGTGATTGTCCCCAAGTCAAGAAAAGAACAACAAAGAAGAAGGCGCTCCAAGCAACATGGGATGATTCGAGCGCATCTGAGGAGGAAGAATCCAACACCGAGCAAGTTGCTCATTACGCCTTTATGGCCATCGAAGAGGAGGTAACGGATTTATTAGATACTGATTTATCTTTCGATGAATTATTAAATGCCTTCCATGATTTATTTGATGAATGCAAAGTTATAAATAGAAAATACAAGTTGCTAAAAAGGGTACATGATAATCTTACCTGTGAGTTTGATAAATTAAAAGTCGAACATCATGATAGTTTAAACTCATGTATCAAATGTCATGATTTAGAAACCATACAAAAAGAAAACTTGCTGCTTAAGGACACCTTGAAGAAATTCGAGGTTGGTAGCAAGTCATTAAACATGATCCTTACAAACAAGGGTCATGCTCCCAAAAGAAGTGGGATTGGATTTGTGAGGAGTCCTCACCGAAATCCAACTACCTTTGTAAAAGGCCCCATCTTACACGTTCAACACCAAACCAAGTGCAACTTTTGTTGCAAATCTGGACACAAGACACATTGTTGTCCATTCAAGAAAATAAGTCCAAACAAATTAATTTGGGTTCCTAAAGGAACCATGATAAACTCTATGCAACATGATAGAAAATATAGATCTGTTTATGAGGCACCCAAAAGCAAATGGGTTCCTAAAAATCATCCGTTCCTATAAAAACATTAAAAGTCTAGGCCGGAGCTAGAAATAATGTTCTGCTCCTTGACTCTCAATGGTCATAAAATCAAAAAGGAACTCGCAACGCTTAAGTAACAAGTGGAAGCTATGAAATCACAAATACGATACAATTAGAAACATATGATATCCAAATTCACATACCCCTGATCTTCAAAACCTGTTCATCTACAAATTAATTCTTGTAGAAACTAAACATGTCATAAAAGGGACACCAAACAAACATTCGTATGCACCTTAAAAGATCTATCTTACAAAGAGCTTCTTCCTTAAATAAAAATTCATACGAAATCATGTAACAAACATCAATTGCTCTGAAACTCTCCTCAAGGCAAAGGCTCCTAAAATGCTCACCTGCTGCAGGCGGTGGCACCTCTCCAGCTGGCGGTTGCACCTCCAGCCTTCACGGGTTGCCAGAGGTTGCACCGCTCCAGCCAGAGGTGCAACCGCCAGCAGCTCTGCCCCCTTAAAATCACGCTAGGGCCGGCTAAGGAACCGACCCCAACTCACCCCCATTCCCTCCTCTACTCTTCCAAGACTCCTCCACTCCCACTTCACTCCTCTAAAGCCTTCCAAATACCTCCCATTTCGGAGCAAAACATCAAGAATCCTTCCTTCTCTTGAAGATTTCACAAAGGTACTCTCTAAGAAGCTCTTAAAATTCTGTTTTGTTCTTCACTTACTTTAGCTCATCATCATCCCTCTAAAACAGCAGTAGTAATGGGATCTAGAAGATCCTCAAGGGACAAGGGAAAGAGGAGAGTAGTAGAAGAGTTTGATCTCTCTCTTTTTGATTCCAAAAACCATGCTGAAAAATTTCTCTCCTTCGAACTAAGAAGCATCAATAAGGGAAAATATGTAGATCTGAATGAACTAAGAGATGTAGAGACTATCCATTGGTTTGCAAACCTAAATCTACTTCCCATTTTGCAGATCAACGAACCCATTTATCCTAGACTAGTTAGATTGTTTTATAACAATATGCAAAAAGATGATGAAGAAAGGATATCAACCTATCTATTAGGACAACACATTTCAATCACTGATAGATTCATTTGTGATATAATAGGTATTCCCATGAAAAGCATAGGACTTTACTTTAAAGGATCATGGGATGAAAATGCTATTGGAACATCTTACGTTAACGCCTTAGGAACAATCCTTGCCAATCCTAACATAGAATCTATTTCTAAAAGTTGTGAACATCTAATGCCCTTTAACACTAAGATACTTCATCATATCATGACTAGTATAATTCTTCCTAAGCAATACCATCATGATGAAGTGAGTCAATTGGAATTAGGAATTATGTACCTAATTATGAAAGAACGTGACATTTGTCTTGGCTATCTGATCCAACAAAACATGTTGGAATTATCTGCAAAAGATATGATGCTCCCATATGGTGGAATTATTACTAGAATAATGAAAGCTTACGACATTCAAATACCACTAGAAGAAGAAGTAATGAAATCAGATAGATACAGCATAATAAACAAAAATCTACTTCACCGACTAAGATGTCACTATAGAAACGGTAACTGGGTAAGAATGCCTAGAAGAACTAATCCCCCTGAACCTGAACCTGAACCAGAGCCGGAAACCCCAGTCTTTAGGAGTACCCACTCTCCTCCAATCTGTCCCTTTGAGGAAACACATCCGGTTGAGCAAACTCACACATCATCCATCGAAGATATCGGGATTCGGATGGACCGATTTGAGCAACGACAAGAACGGCTTGAACTTCGACAAGATCAAATCCTAACCGAGCTACAACAAATCCATCGACAATTTGACTCTTTATTTAGGCACTTTAATCTTCCACCTCATGAATAAGCTTGTATAAACATCTGATGTTTTAGATATGACATGTTGTAAACTCCTTATGTTATTCATGAAGGACTTTGTCTTTATGGTTACCTGATATGCTATACATATGTTACCCTGATATGGTTATCTTTGTCTGTGTAAGCATATTTGCAAACATCTCTTATTGTTTATCTCGGTTTTTGCACTGAAACTAAAAAGGTTTAAAAGCCTATGCCTTGAAAATATGAAGCAACATACCGACGTAAGTTGATAAGTCAGCAGTATGACATTGATATGGTAGCTATTGCTGATATGATTGCTATCATGCCATGTATCAAACAAAAATTTGCATCATACGAGCTGATATCTTACCATGTGATGCAATGCTACACTTGCTGAAATAAAAATCCTGCTATGCAATATGATATATTGCTGCACTTGAAATAATTGTGTTACTACATCAAAATTATTCGAATGCTATTACTATTACATGCCTTGACAACGCTTGATCAAATAACATATTGCAAATTATGTGACAAATATTTTTAACCAAATGCATGTAAGAAGTTCATTTTTCGGGTTGTATGCTAAAAATGGGATGTTCCCGTACACTCTTATGAAAACTCCTTGGAAAATGACTTTCCTCCGTCAAGCAAAAACAATAAAGTGATATATGTGTCATGACTTCCTTTATATGCTCGATAATGCTATCATGCTTTTTGTTGATGACAAAGGGGGAGAAAAATATGAATTGATAAACACTATGTCATAGCTGAACTGCCATAATCATATCTATGTCATAGTTGCAAATACTTGAGTGATGCTATAAACAATGTTATGCCATCCTTGCATCACCAAGAGATATGTGAACATGTACTATAGTTTGCATCATATCTTGATTTGATATTGTGAAGAAAATGCAAACTTACTAGAAAATCTCAAATGTAAGCATCATGTAAAAAGTCCTTCGTAGCTTTATATGATTACATGATGATTGGTTACAAACACTATCATACAAACTTGATGATGTATGTCATGCCTTGACATAATTCTTGAAGAGATACATCATGATAGGCATCATGATGGAAGTATTGATAAGTTTAACTGATCTAACTTATCAATACGTCACTTGAATTCTTAGGTCTTGAATTCAAGGTTGACTTATCTCAACTATGGCATATAGATAGGGGGAGTTAAGGATAACTCCTTTATCAATTGATTGTCATCATCAAAAAGGGGGAGATTGTTGAATCTCGGATTTTGATGATGAAGTCAATTGTCATTTGTTATCTAATCTATGTGTTGAGATAAGTGTGCAGGATTAACTACGATGAGATTAAGACAAGCAGCAGGAGTTGCGCCGGAGTCAAGATCATGATCACGTTGGGAGTTCGAGAGTTCGACGGAAGTTCGGACGGTCGTCGGAGGTTCAGAGAGAACAGATCCGAGAAGTCCAGAAGCTTGCCAAGCGAAGCTCGTCGGAACTCGCCAAGTGGATCGTCGCAAAGTCCAGGAGTATGCCGGATGTCCGCAGAAGGATCACCGAGGGTTATCGGTTGATCGACGGAAGTTGGCCGGAAACTCGCCGGAAGAAGCGATTGACGCATCGGAGCAAGCTGCAGAAGTTGTCTTAGAGATAATCGTAGTTAGCACGATGATTAAGCAGGAAAATGGGAGGTGATCCCATTAGCTTAATCTTGGGGCAATTGGGCCCCTGAAAAGATTCAAAGTGGGTCGAATGGAGTGAACCATTCGGACCCTGATTGCACCAGGAGGTGCAACCGCCCCAGCCAGGAGGTGCAACCGCCTGGGCTGTGGGGTTGAGAGGTGCAACCGCCCCAGCCAGGAGGTGCAACCGCCTGGGCTGTGGGGCTGGGAGGTGCAACCGCCCCAGCCAGGAGGTGCAATCGCCAGGGTTGCAAGGCTGGGAGGTGCAACCGCTCCAGCCAAGAGGTTGCACCGCCAGAGCTCAAGTTCCGAGCTCTGCCAGGCGATGCAACCACCAAGCTCAGTCTTCGAGCTTTGGCAGAGTGGTGCATCAGCCTGAGCTCAGTCTCGAGCTTTGCCAGGTGATGCATTCACCAAGCTCAGTCTTCGAGCTCTGGCAGAATGGTGCATCAGCTTGAGCTCAGTTTGGAGCTCTGCCAAGTGATGCAACCACCAAGCTCAGATTTCGAGCTCTGCCAGGTGATGCAACCACCAAGCTCAGTCTTCGAGCTCTGCCAGGTGATGCAACCATTGAGCTCAGTCTTCGAGCTCTGGCAGAGAAGAAGCAATCGGCAGAGCTCAGTCTTCGAGCTCTGCCAGGCGGTGCCACCTCTCCAGTCGAGAGGTGCAACCGCCTGATCCCAGAATTCTGGGATTTGATCGATTTGATCGTTTTGAGCTCGAATTTTGAATTGGGTTGGGGCCTATAAATACCCCACCCATTCAGCACTGAAAAGATACAGACCTATACCGAAATTGTGATCTTTTCTGTGATTCTAAAGAGCTCAAAAGTGTTGTAAAGCCCTTGAGTCTCCTCCTTCTGTTCTTCAAGTTTTCAACTGTAAAGTGAGGAGAGAAAGGTCTGTAAAGGTTGTCTCCTAAGCCTGTCAAAAGGAGAGAAACTGTAAGAGGGAAGTTTGGCCTTCGCCCATTGAAGGAAGGCACCTAGTTGACGTCGGCAACCTCATCGGTGGAGGAAGCCAAAAGTGGAGTAGGTCAAGGCTGACCGAACCACTCTAAATCTCTGGTTTGCGTTTATTTTCGAGCACTTTATCATTACTGCAAACCTCCCTCGTCACTACTGCTCTCTGCGCTTTCACGAACAAGTTCTAAGTGCTGTTCTTCCAATTCTGCATTCAGACGTAAACTCGTATTTTCATACATTACAGTTTACGTTTACGTTTGATTCTGCAGAACTGTTTTCCGTGCTTTTACGAACGAGCTTCTTTGCAGTTTACGCTTACATTTTAATCCTATTAATAACTGCAATCTGTCCTCTACGATTTTACGAACGAGTTTCAACATTTAGACGTAAAACTGCATTCAGACGTAAATCGGCTTTCCTCGCTCAATCATCAGATTTCAGTTCACGTTTACGTCTTGTTTTCAACTGCATACTGCCTTCTGTGATTATACAAACAAGTTTCAAAGTTTAGACGTAAATCTGCGTCTAGACGTAAAACTGCGTTTAGACGTAAATCTGCGTTTAGACGTAAAACTGCGTTTAGACGTAAAACTACGTTTAGACGTAAATCTGCGTTTAAACGTAAAACTACGTTTAGACGTAAATCTGCGTTTAGACGTAAAACTACGTTTAGACGTAAATCTGCGTTTAGACGTAAATCTGAGTTTAGACGCAAAACTGCGCTTAGACGCAAATCTGCGCTTAGACGCAAAACTGCGCTTAGACGCAAAACTGCGCTTAAACGCAATCTGCGCTTAGACGCAAACTGCACTTAGATACAAACTGAGAATTTACTTTTGCATCATAATAGTTTTTGAACGAACGCAGCTTTTGGTTTTTTGTAAGATTTCCGCTGCACTAATTCACCCCCCCCCTCTTAGTGCTCTCGATCCTAACACCCTCGTGGGTCACTTCAAGTGTGTGCCAAATATCAAATGCAGTTTCGCAAGTTGAAACACGATTAAACTCGTTTTTATCAAGTGCGCAAAATAAGGCATTCATAGCCTTTGCATTAAGAGCGAAAGCCTTCTTCTCCAAATCGTTCCAATCGATCATTGGAAGAGAAGACTTTGAAAATCCATTTTCAACAAGGTTCCACAGTTCAAAATCCATAGAAATAAGAAAGATCCTCATTCGGGTCTTCCAGTAGGTGTAGTCCGTTCCACTGAACATGGGTGGACGTGTAATAGAATGCCCCTCTTGGTTTCCGGCGAATGCCATCTCTCTTGGGTTTTAATCCTTTAGAGAGTTAACCTGGCTCTGATACCAATTGTTAGGATCGAGAGCACTAAGAGGGGGGGGGGTGAATTAGTGCAGCGGATATCTTACAGCAATTTAAAAGCTAAAGCTGCGTTCGTCCGATAAAAAATGATTTCGATATAAAAGCAAAATCACAGTGCAGTTTGCGTCTAAGCGCAGTTTTGCGTCTAAGCGCAGTTTGCGTCTAAACACAGTTTGCGTCTAAACACAATTTGCGTCTAAGCGCAGTTTGCGTCTAAGCGCAATTTGCGTCTAAACTCAGTTTTACGTCCAAACGCAGTTTTACGTCAAAACGTAGTTTTACGTCTAAACGCAGTTTTACGTCTAAACGCAGTTTTGCATCTAAACGTAGTTTTACGTCTAAACGCAGTTTTACGTCTAAACGCAGTTTTACGTCTTAAACGCAGTTTTGCGTCTAAACGTAGTTTTACGTCTAAACGTAATTTTACGTCTAAATGTAGTTTTGCGTCTAAAAGCAGTTTTGAACCTTGAAAAGCATTTTACGTAGAAAGCAATTTGCAGTTATAAATGGAATCTGAATGTAAGCGTAAACTGCAGTGTGAAGATCGTACGAAAACATGATTTACGTTTGAATGCAGATTCTGAAAGATCAGAGCTTAGAAACTCGTTCGTAAAGGCGCAGAGGGCAGTAGCAATGTAGGAGGTTTGCAGTAATGATAAAGTGCTCAAGGTAAAAGCAAACCAGAGATTTAGAGTGGTTCGGTCAGTCTTGACCTACTCCACTTTTGGCTTCCTCCTCCGACAAGGTCACCGACGTCAACTAGCTGCCTTCCTTCAATGGGCGAAGGCTAACTGCCCTTTTACAGTTTCTCTCCTTTTGACAGGCTCAGGAGACAACCTTTACAGATCCTTTCTCTCCTCTCTTTACAACTCAAAACTTGAAGAACAGAAGGAGGAGAACTTTAGGACTTTACACAAATTTGAGCTCTTAGAATCACTGAAAAGATCAAGAATTCGGTGTGGATCTGTTACTTTTCAGTGCTGAATGGGTGGGGTATTTATAGGCCCCAACCCAGTTCAAATTTGGAGCTCAAAACGATCAAATCGATCAAATCCCAGAATTCTGGGATCAGGCGGTTGCACCTCTTGACTGGAGAGGTGGCACCGCCTGGCAGAGCTCGACGACTGAGCTCAGGCGATTGCACCTCTCTGCCAGAGCTCGAAGACTGAGCTCGATGGTTGCACCGCCTGGCAGAGCTCGAAGACTGAGCTCGGTGGTTGCACCGCCTGGCAGAGCTCGAAGTCTGAGCTCGGTGGTTGCATCACCTGGCAGAGCTCGAAACTGAGCTCAGGCTGATGCACCACTCTGCCAGAGCTCGAAGACTGAGCTCGGTGGTTGCATCACCTGGCAGAGCTCGAGACTGAGCTCAGGCTGATGCACCTCTCTGCCAGAGCTCGAAGACTGAGCTCGGTGGTTGCACCGCCTGGCAGAGCTCGAAACTTGAGCTCTGGCAGTGCTACCTCTTGACAGAGGAGGTTGCACCGCCCAGTCTAGCTCGAAGACTGAGCTCTGGGCGGTTGCACCTCTTGGCTGGGGCGGTTGCACCGCCCAGCCTCGCAGCCCTAGCGGTTGCACCTCCTGGCTGGGGCGTTGCACCGCCTGGTGCAATCAGGGTCCGAATGGTTCGCTCCATTCGGCCCAATTTGAATCTTTTCAGGGGCCCAATTGCCCCAAGATTAAGCTAATGGGATCACCTCCCATTTTCCTGCTTAATCATCGTGCTAACTACGATTATCTCTAAGACAACTTCTGCAGCTTGCTCCGATGCGTCAATCGCTTCTTCCGGCGAGTTTCCGGCCAACTTCCGTCGATCAACCGATAACCCTCGGTGATCCTTCTGCGGACATCCGGCATACTCCTGGACTTTGCGACGATCCACTTGGCGAGTTCCGACGAGCTTCGCTTGGCAAGCTTCTGGACTTCTCGGATCTGTTCTCGCTGAACCTCCGACGACCGTCCGAACTTCCGTCGAACTCTCGAACTCCCAACGTGATCATGATCTTGACTCCGGCGCAACACCTGCTGCTTGTCTTACTCTCATCGTAGTTAATCCTGCACAACAAATCAAAACTTCGATCGAGACAATTAATCCTAAGCAATTAACCAAGTTGTCCGACATGTCATTGGTCTCTCGACGCTTCGTCCGATTCTTCGGCGCATCGTCCTCTCCTGCAGCCTATTGCCCAATCGGCCAGTTGACTCCGCAACTCCGATATCCTTGGCACAATACCCGCTCTTCTTGGCCGAATGCCCGAGTTCACGGCCCGAAGCCTTCTGTCGATACGTCGACCGATCCACCGGCCCGACGTCCAATCTTCTGACATGTTCCTTCGGCACAACATGATTATCCTGCTTTAATTGTCTCATCCTGATCGAAGCATCCTGCGTCACTCAAAACGCAGATTAAATCATAAACATATATCAAGTGGTTTCATCATCAAAATACGAGATTCAACAATCTCCCCCTTTTTGATGATGACAACCACTTGATGACGGAGTTAAACTTAACTCCGGAGTTTAAACAAACTCCCCCTATCAATATGCCATATTGATAGAACCTTGAATTCAAACTGAATTCAAGACATTGCAATATTCATCATGAATACTTGCAACACGTCAACATGAACATATGCATAAACTTATGCATCACATGTCATGTCATCAACATACTTTCATCAACATACTTCTCCCCCTTTGTCATCAACAAAAAGGAGAAGTACTACAATCAAGTGTTTGTGTGTGATATTGGTTTTACTCTTTGCATGAAAAACATAGTATCAAGTTTTATCATCATGCAATCTTGGAGCTAGAAGATTTAGCAAGTGTTATATCATGCTTAGAACATTCATGCTATCAAGTTTTAGATATTCAAGTTTTATAACATATAAGATAGCACTTTCGTCCAATCTTCTGACATGTTCCTTCGGCACAACATGATTATCCTGCTTTAATTGTCTCATCTTGATCGAAGCATCCTGCGTCACTCAAAACGCAGATTAAATCATAAACATATATCAAGTGGTTTCATCATCAAAATACGAGATTCAACAGGGGGAAGATATCTTCTGCTCTAAGAAATATTTTAGGCTTTTATGGTCGGTCTTGATTTGAAAGCATCGCCCGATCAAGTACGATCTCCACCTCGTTGTTGCGTGTACAATGGCGAGCATCTCCTTATCATATGTTGACATGTTTTCATGGGAGGGAGATAATGCCTTACTAGCGTATGTGAGTGGTCAACTATCTTACATGAGAACATCTCCAATTTTGACTCTAGATGCATCAGCCTCAATTATGAAGCGTCGGCTGAAATCTGGTAGCGCTAGCACCGGCATCGTCGTCATGTCTGCCTTAAGTTTGTCGAAGGCAGTGGAGGTTTTGTCCAACCATTGGAAGGTATTATTTTTCAATAGAGAAGTGAGTGGTGCACTGATCTTTCTATAGTTTTTCATGAACTTACAATTGTAACCTGTTAAATCGAGAAAGCCACGTAGCAATTTTATGTTCCTTGGGGTCGGCCAGTTCTGCATTGCTTCTATTTTGGAGGGATCCACCATCACACATTCCTCTGGTATGATATGCCTAAGATATTTCACTTTTTGTTGAAGAAAGCAAAAATTCGTAGTGGTCATTATATGTTCGAAAGGTGATTTTCGGTATGTCTTCTTCGCATACTCGTATTTGATGATACTCGGATCAAAGGTCTAGCTTTGTGAAGATATATGCTCCTTTTCATCTAGCAATTCATCTATTATTGGAATAGGATATTTGTCCTTGATGTTTATGCCATTAAGAGCTTGGTAATCAACACACAATCACCATGTTCCATCCTTCTTTCGTACAAGGAGCACTGGTGAAGAGTAGGGGCTTTAACTTGGCTGAATAACTCCTATTTCGAACATCTCTTTTATAATCCTTTCTATTTCATCCTTTTGGAGATATGGATACTGATATGACAGAGTATTTGCTAGAGATTATCTTGAAAAAATCATTATACAATGATCATGCCGACGGGTAAGAGGTAGGTTGCATGGTTCATCAAATATATCTGAAAATTCAATAAGTAAAGGAAGTAGATTTGGATCTTCAAATTCTGTTGGCTCTCCCTTAATTTGCTGCTCAAGTTGTATCAAAAAGCCACTGCATGCTTTATGCAAAACCTTCTCCATTTTTTGTGTGCAAATCGTCGTTATGCCGCCCCCACGTTTCCCGTGCAGTATCACCTGTTTCTCCTTACTGTAAAATTTCATAATTAGTTTCATAAAATTTCAAGAAACATCACCTAATGTTGTTAACCATTTAATTCTGAGCATGGCCTCACCTAACCATTTAGTATTGATTGCCTCCTTAGATGCCATAGTATATGCATCTACATCTGCGATATTAAGGTCTCTGTTTTGTTATTGGGTTAAAGACATGTATAGATTGAGAGAAGTGATAGTCGAAATGGTTGGTGGATTGGTGGATGTAGGCTGCGGTTTAGGCTTATTTTGTTGCTATTTTAGGTGTAGTTTGAGGGTGTGGTTTGGTGGAGTTTTAGGGCTGTGGATGAAAGTTTTAGTTCTATGGTAGATGGCAGCAAAGGTTTGATAGAAATCAGTGGAAGTTTGCTGCATAATTGTGTTCTCTTGTAAGTGTAGAATTGTCATCGAAGAAATAGTGATTTCTCGATGAAATTTCTACCAAAAACTTGAGAGATTTGAGGAGAGAATTGGCAGCAATATCTCAGTTTATATGACAGCAAGGATGTCTAATTTAATCAAGAAAATTTCGGTAGTAATAGCAAGAAAATTGGTGTAAATTGCGATAGCAGAATTCACGTCGAAAAATTTTAGTAGTTTACGATGAAAATTTGGAGCAACATAAAATCATTTTTAGAGATGAATTCCTCAATAGATCAATCTTATATAGAAGCCAAGATGATCTATGAAGTGTATAAGAAATTTCATTCAAAAAAGATTATAAATAGATGGGTTAAGGCAATAATATGCGGCTGAAATTTTCTAGAGCACAGATATTCAAGTGTAGCAGATTGAACGCAAAAGATCAGTGGTTTATATTAAGAATTTTTCAACAAAACAAAGGAAAATATATTATTAGGAAGTGTCAAAGTTATCATAAAAATTTCGTAGAGATTTGGATAGAAAAAACGTAGTATCAAGATCAAACAAACAGTGCTATGCGACTAAAATTTTACAATGCAGATTTTCAAGTATAGCTATTTAGACATAAAAGATCAATGGTTTATATTGAGAATTTTTTGACAAAACTAAAGGGAAATCAGCTGTTAGGAAGTGTCAAAGCTGTCATAAAAATTTCGTAGAAATTTGGATAGAAAAAACATAGTAGCAAGATCAAATAGGCTGTATTATGCGGTTGGAATTCTGCAATGTATCTTTCGTCGTAGAGATGAAAACTTTGTGATGAAAAGTTTATGCAGTAATATAGGAACAATTTTTTTTTTAGATTTTTGAATAAGGATAACTAAATTGCAGTAGTAGTAAGATAGGAAATCAGAACCTATTGCAATTCACGGGGAGATCAAAGGATGATCCGTGGTAGTGGAGATGATAGCGAAATTTGGCGACGATCTTTTAATCAATTGTGGGAATTGTTTTGGACAGTTGTGGAGGGCTGATGGATGGCAATGGAAGGGCAATGAGATGCCAAGAACGCTACTCTGATACCAGATGTTAGAACCCTTATAGATTCTAAACTTGGGGTTGATCTCTTTAGGGGATCAGCCTCCTTGGAACCCTATGTTAGGATCAAGAGCACACTAAGAGGGGGGGGTGAATTAGTGCAGCGAAAATCTTTCACGATTTTAAAAACCTTGTTTCGATTAAAGTCGATTCAACTCAATTCATTTCGGAAGGAATTTAAGCTTGAAGTATAAAGTGAAAATGTAAGAGAAGACTAAGGTGATTTGTAGTAGTGTAAATCACAAAAATGTAGATTTCGTAAAGTCTTAGTAGAAAGCCGATCTCGGAAGATGTTTTACGTTAAAGCGAATGTAGATATATTTAAAGCACAGTAAGAAGGAGAGGCAATTTGCTATAAAGGTAAGATGTTCAAAGCAAATGCAAACCGAGATTTTAGAGTAGTTCGGTCAATGTGACCTACATCCACTATTGGCTTCCTCCTCCGATGAGGTCACTGTTGGGAAATCATGGGGGGCAACATCATATGCGCAGCGGAAGAACAAGAAAACAAAAATCCCCGATTCCCAAAAAGATGTTCGTCGTCATACGAAGATTGGTGCGCAAAAAATCCGCAAAACATAAAATTGCGTATAGAGATTGTGTTACCTAGAGAGATTGTATATCCCTGTTTCCTTGCAGATCCTTAGGAGAGGGTGAAGGAGGTCAAGCGTCCTCCTCTCTAGCGGTGATCCACACATCAGGGTTGCGACGACGCTCCTCAAAACTCCAGGCCTACTATGAGGTGGAGAGGGAGAGGAGAATAGGAAAGGCAAGCAAAGACTCTAGCCTATGAGGCTGTGAATCCCTCCTATTTATAGAGATCCCGTGTCAAACCCTAATGGGTCCTTCCCTAGTGGGTATTGGATCTGCATCCAATAAGATAAGGGCTCCGTCGGATATCTCATATCCGAACCTCTACTCATCGCAATGCCTACCATATGTGTGTGACCCTCTAGGCCCAATATCGAGCTGGCCGTGAGTCATACCTTTCAGAACTCCTTCTAACTTAGTGAATTATTATCTCTGTAATAATTCACTCGACTCATCGACTACGGACGTACTAGGCCACTACGCCGTAGTCCCCAGACGATACAGGGGAATCCAATCCATTGGACCTGTCTGTTCTCAGTTACCATGTACCTATAGTCCCTCATCCATCTAATATCCCAGAGACCGTATATCGAGCATGGTGCTATCAGACCCATACGGTTTCTACTCAAGTCTCGCTCTAATCGGATTCTCCCGGAGAACTCTTTCTCTCTCAACCCGAATGACCCTGGCCAGGGATTTGTCTGAGCAAGAACACATGGGATATTCCTCTCATGACGCCGAGAGTGGATGATCCTCTGTCGACACTCAATAGCCCTCGTAAGGTCGACTACCACTCCCAATGACCAGCTGTACTAGATCTGGGACAGCCAAACCTATAAGTCTGGTATCAAAGATGGAGCACTCATACAGGACATCCTTGGTGTCTCAAGTCTAAGGACCAGATACACCACTAGGACTACGGAATCGATGTCTGACAATAAGGCATCATCAACCATCCAGCATTCCGTAAGCGGATCAATCAGTGAACTCATTCTCCAATGAGCACCTGTACTGTATCCTTAGTGTCCCTACACGAGCAGCTATGAGACCAGCTGCATCCATCATATCGACGGGTATACAGCACACCAGTCTATCCGGTTATCATGATGTCCCTCTCGAGTAACCTATGACCGGGATTATTTAGGATATGTGTTTAAAGGTGAATCGATCTCATTATCGTGATCTCATCATGATCCGATTCCCATTGCACAAATCAAAGGACATCACAATATATATATGCATTTATGCAATAGTTATAAAGTGATATATGCCAAAATATAATAAGCAAAAATATTCTGTATCAAGTCACACGTGCCATCACTCACGTGATTGGCTTGCTAGGCACCTATGACTAGCAATCTCCCACTTGACCTAAAGCCAATCACCTATGTGTCTGATCCCCATCAGACTCCTGTGATGCTCAAAGACAAACAGAGACAACGGCTTTGTCAGTGGATCTGCAATGTTATCTTCGGATGGAACTCTTTCCACTACTACATCTCCTCGGGTTACGATCTCTCTGATAAGCTGGAACCTCCTCAGAACACTTCTGATGAGACTCGGGTTCCCTTATTTGAGTAATCGCCCCATAGTTGTCGCAATATAAGGAAGTCGACTTCTCGTTATTCGGAATGACTCCCAAATCTGTGATGAACATCTTCACCCAGACTCCCTCCTTTGCTGCATCTGATGCAGCAATGTACTCCGCCTCTGTGGTCGAGTCAGCAGTGGTATCTTGCTTGGAACTCTTCCAGCACACTGCTCCTTCATTCAAGGTGTACACATACCCTGAATTCGACTTGCTATCATTGACATCAGACTGAAAACTTGAGTCAGTGTAGCCTTCAACCTTAAGGCTATTACCTCCATATACTAGTAAAAGATCCTTAGTCCTTCTCAAGTACTTAAGGATACACTTTACTGCTTTCCAGTGCTCCAAGCCTGGATCCGCCTGATACCTGCTCGTGACACTCAGAGCATGCGCTATATCAGGCCTAGTACATAGCATGGCATACATGATAGACCCTATTGCTGAGGCATAAGGTATCATATCCATGTTCGCCCTTTCTTCTGGAGTCTTTGGGGACATACTCGTAGAAAGCGATATCCCATGTCTAATCGGAATGAGACCTCTCTTGGAATTTTCCATGCCAAACCTTTTGACAATAGTTTCTATATACCTGGACTGGGACAAGCCAAGCATCCTCTTGGATCTATCTCTATAGATTCTAATCCCCAAGATGTAAGATGCTTCCCCTAAGTCCTTCATGGAGAAGTGTCTAGATAACCAAGCCTTTACTGTGGATAGCATTCCTATGTCATTCCCAATGATGAGGATGTCATCCACATATAACACCAAAAAGGTGATAGCGCTCCCACTTACCTTTCTGTATACACAAGGCTTATCTTCGTTCTTAACGAAGTCATAAGATCTGATTGCCTCATCAAATCTTATGTTCCAACTTCGGAAAGCTTGCTTTAGTCCATAAATGGATCTAAGCAACCTACACACCTTATCTGGGCAGTTCTTGGACAGGAATCCCTCAGGTTGCATCATATACACCTCCTCCTCGAGGTTCCTGTTGAGGAATGCGGTTTTCACATCCATCTGCCATATCTCATAATCATAGTGTGCTGCAATAGCCAATAGAATTCTGATGGATTTTAGCATTGCTACGGGTGAGAAAGTTTCGTCGCAGTCAACACCTTGCCTTTGACGATACCCCTTAGCCACTAGCCTTGCTTTATAGGTCTCTACCTTTCCATCTACTCCGATCTTTTTCTTAAAGATCCACTTGCAACCGATGGGTACAATACTTTCAGGCGCATCAACTAGGTTCCAAACCTTATTGGAGTACATAGAATCCATCTCAGAATTCATGGCTTCTTTCCACTTCCCGGAGTCTATACTCATAATAGCCTCCTCGTAGGTCTGAGGATCAATATCCTCTACATCCTCTGCTCTAATATGTCCCACATATCTCTCAGGAGGATGGGATACTCTATCAGACCTGCGTAAAGTTGATACTTGTGTATTAGGTACCTGAACAGACTCAGGCTGTAGAGTGGTGCTTGAGCTTGGTTCTCCAACCTCGCACAATTCTATCATTCTCCCACTGTCTCCGTCAAGAATGTGTTCCTTCTCAAGGAACACTGCTCTCTTAGCTACAAAGACCTTTTGGTCCTCGAGATGATAGAAATAATACCCACAAATTTCCTTGGGGTATCCCGTAAATTTGCATCGCTCTGTCCTTGATTCTAACTTATTGGAGTTGTCTTCTAACATGGGCAGGGCAGCCCTAAATCTTAACAACCTTAAGATCAGACTTCTTCCCTTTCCATATCTCATATGGTATAGACACTACCGACTTAGTTGGAACTCTGTTCAGAAGGTAAGCTGCGGTTTCTAGGGCATATCCCCAGAATGAGATGGGTAGGTCAGCGAAACTCATCATGGACCGTACCATATCTAATAATGTACGATTTCTCCTTTCAGAGACACCATTGAGCTGAGGTGAATAAGGAGGTGTCCATTGGGATAATATCCCATGGTCCTTGAGGAACTGAGTAAACTCTGTACTTAAGTATTCACCTCCTCGATCTGATCGAAGAGTTTTGATACTCTTTCCAGTCTGGTTCTCCACCTCATTCTTATAATCTCTGAATTTCTCAAAGGCCTCGGACTTGTACTTCATTAAGTACACATATCCATACCTTGAGAAATCATCAGAAAATGTAATGAAGTAGGAGTAACCTCCAATGGCATGAGTTGACATGGGTCCACATACATCACTATGTATGAGTTCCAACAACTCATTGGCTCTCTCTCCAGTTCCACTAAATGGAGATTTGGTCAGTTTTCCACGAATGCAAGGCTCACAAGTTGCATAAGACACATAGTCGAATGGATCTAGATATCCATCATTTAGCAACTTTTGAATCCTTCTTTCATGGATGTGACCTAGCCTACAATGCCACAGGTATGCACTGTTCAACTCATCTCGTTTCCTTTTGGACACATTTACATTCATGATATGTGGAGTGGTGTCTAACATAAATAAACCATTATGCAATGTTCCTTTCGTGATGATCTTATCATCTAATAATATCGAACAACCATTGTTCTCAAAAACAAATTTATATCCACTAACTGTTAAACATGAAATGGAGATAATGTTTTTGATAATAGAAGGAACAAAATAACATGCATCTAATGCAATAAAAGCTCCACTAGGCAGATGTAGGGCGACCTCGCCAACAGCTAATACAGTAACTTTTGCTCCATTACCCATCTTGAGGTCCATCTCGCCTCTCTCTAGTCTCCTAGGCCTTGCTAGAACCTGCAACGAATTGCATATATGATAAGCACTACCAGTATCCAATACCCATGTGTTATCATAAGAGTCTGACAAATGGAGACTGATCATGAATGTACCTGAAGCTTCATCAAGCTTTTGTTTCGCCCTTTCTGCAAGGTACTCTTTGCAGTTTCTCTTCCAATGCCCATCTTTACCACAGTGGAAGCACTGGCCTTTGTCCTTTGCTGGGTCATTCTTAGCAACCTTTGCTTTACCTTGTTTGCCCTTGCCCTTTCCCTTCTTAAGGGACCTTTCTGCTTTCCTTTTCTTTCTGGTCTCACCAGTGTAGAGAACTGGCTTCTCTTTCTTAATAGTACTCTCTGCCTCCCTCAACATATTGAGGAGCTCTGGGAGAGTCACCTCAAGCTTGTTCATATTAAAATTCATTATGAACTGTGAAAATGAATCTGGTAGGGACTGAAGCACAATGTCCACACACAAGTTATCCTCTAGGACCATTCCTAGACCTGTGAGTTTCTCTATCCACTCAATCATCTTTAGGACATGGTTCTGAACCGGTGTCCCCTCAGTCATCCTAGCGCGAAAAAGGCTCTTGGATATCTCATATCGTTGAGTCCTTCCTTGTTCCTCAAACAATTTGCGGACATGTAGGAGAATGGATATGGCATCCATCTTTTCATGTTGTCTCTGTAACTCTGGAATCATAGAGCCCAACATATAGCACTGAGCAAGAGTGGAGTCATCAATGTACTTCACGTAGCGAGCGATCTCATCCTCGCTTGCCCCTTCTTCGGGCGTAGGCATCACTGTATCAAGGACGTAAACGATTTTCTCCGCTGTGAGAACAATTCTCAAGTTACAGAGCCAATCTGTATAATTTGGACCAGTGAGGCGGTTGACATCAAGTATGCCACGTAAGGGATTTGAAAGCGACATTTTCTGAAAATAAAGATGTAGCAGAAATGAATAACATGCAGATTTTGCAAGAAATAAACTATCAAGATATGGACTTCTATCTTAATATGCTCCCACTATTTTACTAACGAGTCACGCGACACCCTCAGCACGTGAAACGGAAGTCTCCGGCAGACTTCTAGTGGGGATCAGGATCCAATCAGCGTCTTAGTGTAACCTCGAGGGACTCGACCAATTACACTAAGCCTAAAAGGTAAGCAACTCTTGCCGATCACAACTCCTTGTGATTCCCGTCCTGTTCGGCCTCCGAATCACCATGGCCTCGAGGGACTCGACCAACCATGATGCTCGGTTAAGTCAACACCTTCGTTACAAGATGAGTCTGATTTGATGATATACCCTCGAGGGACTCGACCAAGCATACCATGCCCTCAGGTCACCGGTGACATCTCTATGTCGTAAGCAAGATAGCGAATCGCGATATAGGCAAGTCTCGAGGGACTCGACCAACTCAACCTACACCGGGAATCGGTTCCTACTCATAACGATGGAAGGCCACGTGGGTCAATCTAATTGCCTCACGTTTACCGACTTAATATTATCAAGAGATGTTTCTATAATTTGGTCTCCTAATATGACATGTCACACATATACATATTTAATATATATCTACATCGCATGCAAATATATATACATATCTAGTATGTGTATAAGCAATCACATCATATGATCATGGACCACAACCTAATGTGATTAGGCCCGAGCCAGTAGGCCTAATCACTCACATCAAGATCTATGTGTGCAACGGTGCATCTCCGTGCCCTGTGATCGGCCATCTCGTCCTCGTCGGTTTCATCAACATCTTGATGCATCTCCATGCATCACGATCGTCCGTCTCGTGGGTCCCGCTATCGCATCCACGCTCCCGCTGCGTCTCCTCATGTGATTACAACTTAATCATAGGCATGCAGGCCCGACAATAAACGAGAAATATAATGGAGGTTCGCAGACCTCATTAATAATAATCATAAGTACACACATCACACGGTCCATGATCATCCGTCCACACATCATACATCACATGTATAAATAATCATCATCATGTAGGACTACTAGATAATAATAAAAATAATAATCAACTAAACCTTTTAATTAATTAATATTTTTCTGAAATCAGGGACATGTAGGGAATTTCTCAATTCCTAAGGGTATTTTCGTAATTTGGACAAAAGACAGAAACTGGAATTTCTCAAATTTCGAGGGGCAAAACTATCTTTTGCCCAGAAAACCCTAATACCCTTTCACCAGTGCGGCAGGGCGAGGGCACTGCCCTCGCCTGCAGGCGGCACGCCCGTTGGCGACGATGCCGCTGCGGGTGGGTGCCCCCTTCGGGCGCCGCTGCCTCCGCAGACGGTGCTGTACCGCCGGGCGGCCGCCCCGGTGAGGGGGTTTCGCCCGAAGGAGCAGCGGCGGCAGGCGCCATAGCCCTGCGGCGCCTCTGCCCGTGGGCTGCCAGCCACGCCAGCAGCAATCCTGCTTCAAGCAGACCGCCGGCCGGTTGTTGCAGGCACAGCGCTTGCGCATGCGCCGGCGCTGTGCTGCTTGGCTACGGCTGCGGCTGCCGCTGCAGGTGGCTACAGGCATGCAGATCGAGGGCAGCAACTGTTGCTACCCTTCCTCGCTTTTGCGTCAACGATTTTGACATCAATATTCTTCCTAAACACAACACACGCAGTTCAAAACCAATCATTCGCAAGAACAACCTGGCTCTGATACCACTGTTGGGAAATCATGGGGGGCGACATCATATGCGCAGCGGAAGAACAAGAAAACAAAAATCCCGATTCCGAAAACAATGTTCGTCGTCGTGCGAAGATTGGTACGCAAAAAAACCGCAAAACACAAAACTACGTATAGAGATTGTGTTACCTAGGGAGATCGTATATCCTTGTTTCCTTGCAGATCCTTAGGAGAGGGTGAAGGAGGTCAAGCGTCCTCCTCTCTAGCGGTGATCCACACAGCAGGGTTGCGACGACGCTCCTCAAAACTCCAGGCCTACTCTGAGGTGGAGAGGGAGAGGAGAATAGGAAAGGCAAGCAAAGACTCTAGCCTATGAGGCTGTGAATCCCTCATATTTATAGAGATCCCGTGTCAAACCCTAATGGGTCCTTCCCTAGTGGGTATTGGATCTGCATCCAATAAGACAAGGGCTCCGTCGGATATCTCATATCCGAACCTCTACTCATCGTAATGTCTACCATATGTGTGTGACCCTCTAGGCCCAATATCGAACTGGACGTGAGTCATACCTGTCAGAACTCCTTCTAACTCAGTGAATTATTATCTCTGTAATAATTCACTCGACTCATCGACTACGGACGTACTAGGCCACTACGCCGTAGTCCCCAGACGATACAGGGGAATCCAATCCATTGGACCTGTCTGTCCTCAGTTACCATGTACCTATAGTCCCTCATCCATCTAATATCCCAGAGACCGTATATCGAGCATAGTGCTGTCAGACCCATATGGTTTCTACTCAAGTCTCGCTCTAATCGGATTCTCCCGAAGAACTCTTTCTCTCTCAACCCGAATGACCCCGGCCAGGGATTTGTCTGAGCAAGAACACATGGGATATTCCTCTCATGACGCCGAGAGTGGATGATCCTCTGTCGACACTCAATAGCCCTCGTAAGGTCGACTACCACTCCCAATGACCAGCTGTACTAGATCTGGGATAGCCAAACCTATAAGTCTGGTATCAAAGAGTGGAGCACTCATACAGGACATCCTTGGTGTCTCAAGTCTAAGGACCAGATACACCACTAGGACTACGGAATCGCTGTCTGACAATAAGGCATCATCAACCATCCAGCATTCCGTAAGCGGATCAATCAGTGAACTCATTCTCCAATGAGCACCTGTATTGTATCCCTAGTGTCTCTACACGAGCAACTATGAGACCAGCTGCATCCATCATATGGACGGGTATACAGCACACCGGTCTATCCGGTTATCACGATGTCCCTCTCGAGTAACCTATGACCGAGATTATTTAGGATATGTGTGAATTAGTGCAACGGAAAACTTTCACGATTTCAAAAACCTTGTTTCGATTAAAGCCGATTCAACTCAATTCGTTTCATAAGGAATTTGAGCTTGAAGTCTAAAGTGAAAATGTAATAGAAGACTAAGGTGATTTGCAGTAGTGTAAATCACAAAAACGTAGATTTCGTAAAGTCTTCGTAGAAAGTTGATCTCGGAAGATGTTTTACGTTAAAGCGAATGTAGACGTATTTAAAGCACAATGAGGAGGAGAGGCAGTTTGCTATAAAGGAAAGATACTTAAAGTAAATGCAAACCGAGATTTTAGAGTGGTTCGGTCAACGTGACCTACATCCACTATCGGCTTCCTCCTCCGACGAGGTCACCGGTGTCCATTAGAGACCTTCCTTCAATAGGCAAAGGCCAACCACCTTTTTATAGCTTTTCTCCTTTTGACGGGCTTAGGAGACAACCCTTGCAAGTTTCACTCCTCTTTTGAATGATCTCAACACTTAGAAGAAAGGAGGAGAACTCTAGCTTTTACAACACTTTAAGGCATCAAAGACTCAAGATTAAAGCAAGTTTTTCGTTACCGTTTCATGCAGAATAGGGTGGGATATTTATAGACCCCAATGAGTTCAAAAATGGAGCTTAAAAGTATCCATTTCCGGATTTTTGGGGTCCTAGTGGTACCACCGCCATTACTGGGCGGTACTACTGCTTGTCATCGGGCATTGGGTGGTACTACCGCTCAGTCTGGGCGATACTACTGCTTGACAACGCTCGAAGACCAAGCTCTGGCGGTACCACTGCCTAACAAGGTCGATACCACCGCTAGCAATAATAACTGCCGGTGGTACCACCACCTGACAAGGGTGGTATTATCACCCAGAATCCCTAGGAGACCGAGTCTCCTGGGCGGTGCCACCGCCGACCAGGAATTCTGAATCTGAATGGGCTATTCCATTCGGCCCAATTTGGGTCTATTAAGGGCACAGTTGGCCCCTAATTAAGTTAGTGGGATTACCTCCCAACCCTAACTTAATCTACACTCTAACTATGACAATTAAGACATCATTACTGTAATTCATGTTCCGGTGCGTCAATCGCTTCTAACGGCGAGCTTCCAGCGAACATCTGACGAACTCTCCAGGATGCTCCGGTGGACTCCCGAGAAGCTCCTAGACTTTACGACGATCTTCTTGGCGAGTTCCGATGAGCTTCTATGGCAAGCTTCTGGACTTCTTGGCTAGTTCCCGCAGAACTTTCGACGAACGTCCGAACTTCCGACGAACTCTCGAACTCCTAATGTGATCTTGGTCTTGACTCCGGTATAACAACTGCTGCATGTCTTACTACCATCGTAGTTAATCCTGCACACTTTTCTCAATATATAGATCAGATTAACAAATGACAATTGACTTTATTATCAAAATCCGAGATTCAACACTTTATAGGGGTTCCTCCCTCCAAGTTGCTACTCAAAGGCTGCAAAAAAGATTCATCTATTGCTTATGAAAAGAGGAGGAATACATGGCTATTTATAGGGCTTCTAAACCCTAACTCATAATAGGACTCATACTCAAGACTCCTACTTCTATCCAACTCCTAATAGGACTCCTACTCAAGACTCATATTCCTTTACAACTCCTAATTCTTCTCTAAGAAACAATCTCCTAACCCTAGTCAGCCTCTTCATCTCTTTAATAGGGGTTGGCTTAGGTAGGTTTTACATGAATGTCCCTTTCAATTAGGACTCTCCTAGCTAGAGTCCTAATAGATTAGGCCTGAGCCAATGGGCCTAATTACTCACATCAAGATCTATGTGTGCAACGGTGCATCTCTATGCCCTGTGATCGTTTATCTCATCCTCGTCGGTTCCGTCGGCATCTCGACGCATCTCCATGCATCGCGATCGTCCGTCTTGTGGGTCTCGCTATCACTTCCATGCTCCCTCTGCGTCTCCTCGTGTGATTACAACTTAATCATAGGCACGCAGACCCGACAATAAACGAGAAATATAATTGAGGCTCGTAGGCCCCAATAATAATAATCACAAGTACACACATCACACGATCCATGATCATCCGCCCAAACATCATACATCATATGTATAAATCATCATCATGTAGGACTACTAGATAATAAAAATAATAATAATAATCAATTAAACCTTTTAATTAATTAATATTTTTGAAATCAAGGACATGTAGGAAATTTTTTGAATTCTGAGGGGTATTTTCATAATTTGGACAAAAGGACATAATATGGAATTTTTGAAATTCTGAGGGGCAAAACTATCTTTTGCCCAAAAACCCTAAGCCTCTCTCCCTCTCCCCTACTACCGCTGCCGCCGCCACCCTACCGGTGGTAGCCTGTGCAGCGGGGGGCAGGAGCGCTGCCCTTGCCTGCTGCCCTATAGGTGGTGTTGCCCTACTGGTCAGCCGCCCTTGTGAAAGGTTTTGCCTGCGGGAGCAATGGCCGCAGGCGCCTCTGCACCGCGACGCCTCTGCTCGTGGGCTGCCAACCCCGTCGGTCGCAAGCCTGGTGCAAACAAGCCGCCGGCCAACTGTTGTAGGCATAGCGCTTGCACATGCACCGGCGCTATGCTGCTTGGCTGCGGTTGTCGCTATAGGTGGCTGCACGTACGCAGATCGAGGGTAGCAACTATTGCTGCCCTTCCTCGAAATTGCGTCAATGATTTTGATGTCAAAAGTTTCTCCAAAACACAATACACGCAGTTCAAAACTAATCTATCGCACGAAGAACCTAGCTTTGATACCACTATTGGGAAATCTTTGGAGGCGACATCACATGCATAGCGGAAGAACAGAAAACAAAACCCCTATTCCCAAAGAGATGTTCATCGTCGTATGAAGATTGGTGGGCAAAAATTCACAAAATTTAAAAATGCATATAGTAAAGATTATGTTACATAGGGAGATCGTATATCCTTGTGTCACTACAGATCTCTATGAGAGGGTGAAGGAGGTCAAGCGCCCTCCTCTCTAGCGGTGATTCCATATAGTAGGGCTGCGATGACGCTCCTCAAAACTTTAGGCCTGCTCTGAGGTGGAGAGGGGGAGGAGAATAGGAGAGACAAGTAAAGGCGCTAGCTTATGAACCATTGAATCCCTCCTATTTATAGAGGTCCCCTATCAAACCCTAATGAATCCTCCCCTATTGGGTATTGGATCTGCATCAAACTATTCAAGCCTTTTAGATTAGTGGATCTCTCTCCAATAATCTCTTATAGGCTCTTATTGGATCTCATCCATATGATCCAATAATTTAGGGGCTTATTGAATATCCAATATGACAGGGGCTCCGACGAATATCTCATATCCGTACCTCTACTCATCACAGAGCCTACCATATGTGTGTGACCCTTTAGGCTCAATATCGAGCTGGCCGTGAGTCATATATGTTAGAACTCCTTCAGGCTCAGTGAATTATTATCTCCATAATAATTCACTCGACTCATCGATTGCGGACGTACTATGCCACTACGCCATAGTCCCCAGACAATACAGAGGAATCCAATCCATTGGACATGTTTGTCCTCATTTACTGTGTACCTATAGTTTCTCATCCATCTAATATCCTAAAGACTGTATACCGGGTATGGTGTTGTCAAACCCATATGATTTCTACTCGAGTCTCGCTCTAATCGGATTCTCCCGAAGAACTCTTTCTCTCTCAATCTGAATGACCCTGGCTAGGGATTTGTCTAAGCAAGAACACATGGGATATTCCTCTCATAATGCCAAGAGTGGATGATCCTCTATCGATACTCAATAGCCCTCGTAAGATTGACTACTACTCCCAATGTCCGGTTGTACTAGATCTGAGACATCCAAACCTATAAGTCTGGTATCAAAGAATGGAGTACTCATATAGGACATCCTTGGTGTCTCAAGTCTAAGGACCAGATACACCACTAGGACTACGAAATCGCTGTCTAACAATAAGGCATCATCAACCATCCAGCATTTCGTAAGCAGATCAATCAGCGAACTCATTCTCCAATGAGCACCTATACTGTATCCCTAGTGTCCCCACACGAGTAGCTATGATATCAATTGCATTCATCATATAGACAGGTATACAGCACACCAGTCTATCCGGTTATCTCGATATCCCTCTCAAGTAACCTATGACCGGGATTATTTAGGATCTGTGTTTAAAGGTGAATCGGTCTCATTATCGTGATCTCATCACGATCTGATTCCCATTGCACAGATCCAAGGACATCACAATATATACATACATATATGCAATAGTCAATATAAAGTAATAAATGCCAAAATATAATAAGCAAAAAGATTTTGTATCAAGTCACACATTTTATCACTCACGTGATTGGCTTGCTGGGCACCTATAACTAGAAGACATCACATGCGTAGTAAAGAATAGAAAACAAAAAACCCCATATTTTCCAAAAAGGGGTTCGTCATCATGCAAAGATTGGTATGCAAAAACCCGCAAAACTGAAAACCACATATGAGATAGTTGTGTTACTTAGGGAGATCGTATATCCCTGAATTCCGACAGATCTGTAGGAGAGGATGAAGGAGGTCTAGTATCCTTCTCACAAGCAGTGATCTACACGGCAAAGCTGTGATGACGCTCCTTAAATCGCTGCTCAAATCTCCACACCTACTATTTAAGGAGGAGAAGGGGAGAGGAGAATAGGATGTGGTAACTAAGAAGCCATAGCCTATCGGCCTTTAGTTCCCTCCTATTTATAGAGGCCCCTAGTTAACTTAACCCTAATAAATCCTACCCTATTGGGTACTAGATCTCCATCAAATTACCTAAGCCTCTTAAATTAGTGGGTCTCCACCCAATAATCTCTCATTAGCTCTTGTTGAATCTCATCTATGGGATCCAATAATTCAGGGGCTTATTGGATATCCAATAAGATACGGGCTCTGGCGGATATCTCATATCTGAACCTGTACTCACCGCAACACTTACTACCATTTGTGTATGACCCTCTAGGCCCAATATCGAGCTGGTCATGAGTCATACCTGTCAAAACTCCTTCTAGCTCTGTTAATTATTATCTCTATAATAATTCACTCGACTCATCGATTGCGGATGTATTAGGCCATTACAAGGGAATCCAATCCTTTAGACCTATTTGTCCTCAGTTATCACGTAGCTATAGTCCCTTATACATCTAATATCCCAGAGACCATAAACCGGGCATGGTGCTATCAAGCCCATATGATTTCTCCTCGAGTCTCGCTCTAATCATATTCTCCCGGAGAACTCTTTCTCTCTCAATCTAAGTGACCTTGGCCAAGGATTTGTCTCATGATACTCGATGAGATTCCTATCATGATACCACGTTCATATTATAACACAAATTTACTTAACACTCCAAAATTCAAAATATAAGAGGTTCTTTAAACTTTTACAAAACTCGTAAGTTCATATTTTTCATCAACATTACATTAGATATCAAGTGTACTTATAC